>NW_024748756.1:0-7920 GCF_018991925.1 Homarus americanus
CCAATGGATACTCGTTAAAGGATTTAAAGTGTACTCATTCCGATTGCGAGGCCTCGGATGAGACTCACATCGTTATTTTTCGTCACTACCTCCCCGTGCCGGGAGTGGGTAATTTGCGTGCCTGCTGCCTTCCTTAGATGTGGTAGCCGTTTCTCAGGCTCCCTCTCCGGAATCGAACCCTGATTCCCCGTTACCCGCTATAGCCATTGTAGGCGCATAACCTACAATCGAAAGCTGATAAGGCAGACACTTGAAAGAAGCGGCGCCGGTGCGGAGACCGTGCGCTCAGCCCGAAGTTATTCAGATTCACCACAGGTGGGTTACGGACCGGGGCCCGACCAGTTTTGAACTAATAAAAGCGCTCTTCCCTTGCGGTCAGAGACCAATTGCATGTATTAGCTCTAGAATTGCCACAGTTATCCAAGTAAGTGGGCTTACAGATCCAATGAAACATAGCTGATTTAATGAGCCATTCGCGGTTTCGCCTTAAATCGGCTTGTACTTACACATGCATGGCTTAATCTTTGAGACAAGCATATGACTACTGGCAGGATCAACCAGGTAGCTGCTGCTGTTGGCGGCGCCTATCACGGCGGCCAAAATAGTGAGATTGAGAGAGAGGCAGAAGACATTGGGCGAGGGACCGCACGTTGGCCTTAGAGAAATAGCAACCCAGATGATCAGATCTAACTGCACCTTCTCTTGCTATCCTCGGCGCCGGCAGCGCCACCGTGTGTGCCAATCTCCTCCCTTATCCGCTCCTCTTTGCCCCAGCTCCAGCGAGGCAGCCGACATTGGGCGAGGGACCGCACGTTGGCGAATCTCCTCCCTTATCCGCTCCTCTTCTCTTTGCCCCAGCGAGGCAGAAGACATTGGGCGAGGGACCGCACGTTGGCCTTAGAGAAATAGCAAACCAGATGATCAGATCAAACTGCACCTTCTCTCGCTATCCTCGGAGCCGGCAGCGCCACCGTGTGTGCCAATCTCCTCCCTTATCCTCTCCTCTTCTCTTTGCCCCAGCGAGGCAGCCGACATTGGGCGAGGGACCGCACGTTGGCCTTAGAGAAATAGCAAACCAGATGATCAGATCAAACTGCACCTTCTCTCGCTATCCTCGGCGCCGGCAGCGCCACCGTGTGTGCCAATCTCCTCCCTTATCCGCTCCTCTCCTCTTTACCCAGCTCCAGCGAGGCAGCCGACATTGGGCGAGGGACCGCACGTTGGCCAATCTCCTCCCTTATCCGCTCCTCTTCTCTTCTCTTTGCCCCAGCGAGGCATAAGACATTGGCCCATCTCCTCCTCTCTCTCTTTCTCTTACTGTTTGTGGGGACGTGGGCTCATGAGCGCCATCGTCGCTCAATATTGGTTAGGTTGTGTATTTCACGGGTGGGAACCGCCATCATCGTTGTTAGGTGATGGGGTAACCCAACGTGTGCTTTGACGAGTTTTGGCTGCTAAACTCTCTTTTTAGTATACTCGGCTCCCAGACTGCGCCCTGGTCGTGTTGAACCATGAGCGTTGTCTATGCACATTTAGGGTAGCCGTTTGCGCGTGGAATAGTGCAATGAATCTCGGTCAAGAGACGGTTGGGCGCTGCATTGAAGGCCGGCACAGACGCGAAGACGGGGTGATCAGCCAACGCAAGTCCGCTAAGCTGGGCAGACAGCAAGGCGAAGGGGAGCCCCTGCCTGACTGGTGCGCCTTGTTATTATGCTGTGACGGAAACTAGTAGGGTGGGCGACGGTGCGCCGAAAGAGAGAGAGAGAGAGAGAGAGACGGAGTAAATAATGTCCAAACGAAGAGAGACCTGGCAAGTGTAATTGATAGAGCGCCGAAGCTCATCAGCCATGCTCGCTTCCACTGCCATTCCTCTGATCCAATGAGACTAAAATCTCTCTCTCTCTCCTTCTGCTCCAGCCATTGCAGGGCAGGGAAGCGACGGCAATTTTGGTTGTTGTTTTTGAATGCCGCGCTTTGCTTCGCAGAGGCGCCGAAGCGCTCCGCTGGGGGGCGGAAGACATTTCACACCGAATATGTGTGTGAAGGCACCCTCTCCCCTTAATATAGTGAAATAGTGCAATCCAGCATACAAGGTCGGACGATAGGACATTCACCGTACCGCACCTCGAGAGTGGATGTTGGGTAAGGTTAAAACCGGACTGTTCGCAGACAGCCGAATAACCCGGTTCCGGACTAATTGGTGGATGCAACATCATGATGATGCTGCTGCTGTCGCGGAAACCGCAGTGGCGACGTGAGAGAGTAATAATGTTCAATAGGGAGAGCGACCTGGCTAGTGTAATTGATAGATCGCGAGCCTACTCGCCATTAGCCCGCCCCACTGCCATTCCTCTGACCCAATGAGACTATTCTCTCTCTCGCTCTCCTTCTGCTCCAGCCATTGCAGGGCAGGGAGAGGAAATCGACGGCAATTTTGGTTGTTGTTTTTGAATGCCGCGTTTTGCTTCGCAGAGGCGCCGAAGCGCTCCGCTGGGGGGCGGAAGATATTTCACATCGAATATGTGTGTGAAGGCACCCTCTCCCCTTAATATAGTGAAATAGTGCAATCCAGCATACAAGAGCGGACGATAGGACAGTCACCGCACCGCACCTCGAGAGTGGAAGTTGTTTGATCGTTTGTTAGGCAAGGTTAAAACCTGACTGTTCGCGAACAGCCGAATAACCCGGTTCCGGACTTACAATAGACGCAACATCATGATGCTGCTGCTGTCGCGGAAACCGTGGTGGCGACGTGTGCGCCGAGAGAGTAATAATGTTCAATTGGGGAGACAGACCTGGCTAGTGAAATTCATAGATCGCGCTCCACTGCCATTCCTCTGACCCCATGAGACTATTTCTCTCTTCTTCTGCTGCTGCTCCAGCCATTGCAGGGCAGGGAAGGGAAAGCGACGGCAACTTTGGTTGTTGTTTTGAATGCCGCGCTTTGCGCAGAGGCGCCGGCGCCCGCTGGGGGCGGAAGATATTCCACACCGAATAGGTGTGTGAAGGCACCCTCTCCCTTAATATAGTGAAATAGTGCAATCCAGCATACAAGAGCGGACGATAGGACAGTCACCGTACCGCACCTCGAGAGTGGAAGTTGTTTGATCGTTTGTTAGGCAAGGTTAAAACCGACTGTTCGCGAACAGCCGAATAACCCGGTTCCGGACTTACAATAGACGCAACATCATGATGCTGCTGCTGTCGCGGAAACCGTGGTGGCGACGTGCGCCGAGAGAGTAATAATGTTCAATTGGGAGACAGACCTGGCTAGTGAAATTCATAGATCGCGCCCACTGCCATTCCTCTGACCCCATGAGACTATTTTCTCTCTCTTCTTCTGCTGCTGCTCCAGCCATTGCAGGGCAGGGAAGGGAAAGCGACGGCAACTTTGGTTGTTGTTTTTGAATGCCGCGCTTTGCTTCGCAGAGGCGCCGAAGCGCTCCGCTGGGGGGCGGAAGATATTTCACACCGAATATGTGTGCGAAGGCACCCTCTCCCCTTAATATAGTGAAATAGTGCAATCGAACATATAAGGGCGGACGTTTTCATCACCGTCTCCCACTCGGTGTGTGTGCAGATTCTCGGATCATTTTGTAAAGTATGCTCGACCCCCGATTGACTTTGACGGTCTCCCCTTCGGGTGTGCAAGTTTCTGTAGTATGCTATTAAATCGACCTCATTGACTCTTTTGACTGTCTCCCCATTCGGTGCAAGTTTCTGTAGTATGCTATCAAATCGACCCCCGATTGACTTTGACGGTCTCCCATTCGGGTGTGCAAGTTTCTGTAGTATGCTATTAAATCGACCCCCGATTGACTTTGACGGTCTCCCATTCGGGTGTGCAAGTTTCTGTAGTATGCTATTAAATCGACCCCCGATTGACTTTCACTGTCTCCCATTCGGGTGTGCAAGTTTCTGTAGTATGCTATCAAATCGACCCCCGATTGACTTTGACGGTCTCCCATTCGGGTGTGCAAGTTTCTGTAGTATGCTATCAAATCGACCCCCGATTGACTTTGACGGTCTCCCATTCGGGTGTGCAAGTTTCTGTAGTATGCTATTAAATCGACCCCCGATTGACTTTGACTGTCTCCCATTCGGGTGTGCAAGTTCTCTGTAGTATGCTATCAAATCGACCCCCGATTGACTTTGACGGTCTCCCATTCGGGTGTGCAAGTTCTCTGTAGTATGCTATCAAATCGACCCCCGATTCACTTTGACGGTCTCCCATGCGGGTGTGGAACTTTTCTGGTATGTTGTATAATATGACCGAGGTGCCCCTGCCCCTTACTATAGTGAAATAGTGCCATCCAGTGTACAAGGGCGGACGTTTTCATCACCGTCTCCCACTCGGTGTGTGCACATTCTCGGATCATTTTGTATAGTATGCTATTAAATCGACCCTCGATTGACTTTGACGGTTCCATTCGGGTAAAAGTAAGTTTCTGTAGTATGCTATTAAATCGACCCCCGATTGATTCTTTGGACTGGCTCCCATTCGGTGTGCAAGTTTCTGTAGTATGCTATCAAATCGACCCCCATTGACTTTTGACGGTCTCCCATTCGGGGGTGCAAGTTTCTGTAGTATGCTATCAAATCGACCCCCGATTGACTTTGACGGTCTCCCATTCGGGTGTGCAAGTTTCTGTAGTATGCTATTAAATCGACCCCCGATTGACTTTGACGGTCTCCCATTCGGGTGTGCAAGTTTCTGTAGTATGCTATTAAATCGACCCCCGATTGACTTTCACTGTCTCCCATTCGGGTGTGCAAGTTTCTGTAGTATGCTATCAAATCGACCCCCGATTGACTTTGACGGTCTCCCATTCGGGTGTGCAAGTTTCTGTAGTATGCTATCAAATCGACCCCCGATTGACTTTGACGGTCTCCCATTCGGGTGTGCAAGTTTCTGTAGTATGCTATTAAATCGACCCCCGATTGACTTTGACTGTCTCCCATTCGGGTGTGCAAGTTCTCTGTAGTATGCTATCAAATCGACCCCCGATTGACTTTGACGGTCTCCCATTCGGGTGTGCAAGTTCTCTGTAGTATGCTATCAAATCGACCCCCGATTCACTTTGACGGTCTCCCATGCGGGTGTGGAACTTTTCTGTAGTATGCTATTAAATCGACCCCGATTGACTTTGACGGTCTCCCATTCGGTGTGCAAGTTTCTGTGGTATGCTATCAATCGATCCCCGATTGATTTGACGGTCTCCCATTCGGGTGTGCAAGTTTCTGTAGTATGCTATCAAATCGACCCCCGATTGACTTTGACGGTGTCCCACCTATTAAATCGACCCCGATTGACTTTGACGGTCTCCCATTCGGTGTGCAAGTTTCTGTGGTATGCTATCAAATCGACCCCCGATTGACTTTGACGGTCTCCCATTCGGGTGTGCAAGTTTCTGTAGTATGCTATCAAATCGACCCCCGATTGACTTTGACGGTGTCCCATTCGGGTGTGCAAGTTTCTGTAGTATGCTATTAAATCGACCCCCGATTGACTTTGACGGTCTCCCATTCGGGTGTGCAAGTTTCTGTGGTATGCTATCAAATCGATCCCCGATTGACTTTGACGGTCTCCCATTCGGGTGTGCAAGTTTCTGTAGTATGCTATTAAATCGACCCCCGATTGACTTTGACGGTCTCCCATTCGGGTGTGCAAGTTTCTGTAGTATGCTATCAAATCGACCCCGGATTGACTTTGACGGTCTCCCATTCGGGTGTGCAAGTTTCTGTAGTATGCTATCAAATCGACCCCGATTGACTCTGATGGTCTCCCATGCGGGTGTGCAAGTTTCTGTATGCTATCAAATCGACCGATTGACTTTTGACGGTCTCCCATCTGGTGTGCAAGTTTCTGTAGTATGCTATCAAATCGACCCCGATTGACTTTGACGGTCTCCCATTCGGGTGTGCAAGTTTCTGTAGTATGCTATTAAATCGACCCTCGATTGACTCTGACGGTCTCCCATTCGGGTGTGCAAGTTCTCTTGGTGCATTTGAAGTATGAGTTGAGTTTAATGAAGTTGATTTCGTCATAGGCACGGTGCTGTGCTGTGCTGTGCCATCGACAACACCAATAAGGAAGGGGCATCTATTTTTACTTAGGCTAGCATACCTAAGTTAAAGCAAACTCCCCTTGCCAATACAAGAAGGAAGAGGATTTCTTATAGTCTAATAAACAATTCATCATGACCAAATACAGTATCTAACACAGGGGGTCCGGGGGCGCAGCCCCCGGTTAGCAACTAACCATTTGATTGCATTATCTCTGAGAATAGTTAGCAATTATCCATTTGATTGCATTATCCCAGGTTAAGGGGGGTTGTGTGTGGTTCCATATCACCAGATTTATTAAAAAACTCTACGTCAGGCTAAACAGTTTAGGCTAGATAGTACGATACGATACGAAGTCATTAGTGAAAGAAGATTATTAGGAATTGAAGAAAAAGGTGGTGAAACTGAAATACAGTAGGAGTAGAAAGAATCTGGGCTCAACCAGATCGCTTCATCTTTCTTATTGGTGTTTTGTCTTTGTTCTGCTCCCTTGGGTCGTCAGACCTTTGTATTAATATTGGTTTATTTATATAATGCTGCTTATTATTATTATTTTTGTTATTGTTGGAGTTAGTGAGCCCGCCCAGGTCCTTGTGTAACTGGGAGGGTAGTCACATTTTTTTTTGGTGTTAGTTAAGTGTTAGTTGTGTTAGTCTAAAGGTACACTGTATGCCAGGTTCTTAGTGGAGCTGGTTGGTCACTCTCATCTTTATTCCTCTAGTAATGTTTTATGTAGAAATGTGTATATTGAGGCAGGAGGTGGTTCAATTACTTCTTCCTGTCTATATTATTTTTCCAGTTTTGATATGTTTCTGTGTTAAGTTCAGTCACTTTTTTCCAAATATTTACAGCTTTGTTGTGTATATCTACATTGATTGCTAAGAGGTTTGCTCTCTTGTGTAGCTGTTCATTATTGATGTGGTCTGTATATTTTATGTTATATATAAATCTGAGGGCTATATTTTGTACTGTTTGTAACCTTTTAATGCACGTTTTACTAAGGGTGTTCAATGGGATGGGTGGGTAGTCCATAATTGATTTGACAAGGCAATATAAATCTTTCTTTTGTTATTAATGCTAAGGTTCTTAAAGCGTTTTATTTTTGATAATCTTATTCTTGCCTGTCGTTCTTTATCTTTTAAGTATGTTATATATCCTCTTTTTGTTAGTTTTAATCCAAGCATCCTACCTTCAGTGTCGTATGGGTATAGTTCCTGGTCGACTATTACTGGACTTGTTTTAATCTTGGCTATTGGTATTATCTTGAATTTGTTCTTATTTGTCCTGATTTTCCATTTTTTCTCAAAATCATTTATGTTTTTTATCGCTCTTACCGTGTAGAGTGCCATAAATTGAGTTGATTTTCCTGGGTATGATACTATTTGAGTAATATCATCAGCAAACATTACATATTCACTAAAGGTGGTAGGTTGAGGTGTGTCTGAAGTATAAATTGTATATAGTGTTGGAGAAAGGCATCCTCCTTGAGGTACTCCACTCTCAAGATTAAACATAGTTCCTAAAAAGTTTCCAATTTGAATTTGTGCTCTCCTATCATCTAAATAGTTACACAATATTCTTAGCATGTATTCGTTAAGTCCCAGTTTTAATATTTTATATTTCAAGCCTAAATGCCCAACTTTATCAAAAGCCTTAGAAACATCCCTTAAAATTATATTGATCTGGTTACCCTTGCTTTTTTCTATTGCAATTATTTCCGTTATTATAGCTATTGCAGTTAGGGTATTTCTATTGGGCATAAATCCATGTTGTCTGTTGTTAGTTTTCCCATGTTGTGTTAAAAAGGCTATAAGTCTTGAATTTAATATTTTTTCCAATAGTTTCCCGGTAATT
>NW_024748757.1:0-22188 GCF_018991925.1 Homarus americanus
ATACGTATTGCTGGTGCAGGGAGGAAGAGAAAGGTGTTGTGGTGGTAGGGGGAAGGAAGGGTGTTGTGGTGGTAGGGGGAGAAAGAGGGGTGTTGTGGTGGTAGGGGAGGAGAGAAGGGTGTTGTGGTGGTGGGGAGGAAGAGAAGGTGTTGTGGTGGTAGGGAGGAAGGGAAGGGGTGTTGTGGTGGTAGGGAGGAAGAGAAAGGTGTTGTGGTGGTGGGGGAGAAGGAAGGGTGTTGTGGTGGTAGGGGAGGAAGAGAAGGGTGTTGTGGTGGTAGGGGGAGGAAGGGAAGGTGTTAGGGTGGGGGAGAAGAGAAGGGTGTGTTGTGGTGGTAGGGAGGAAGGAAGGGTGTTGTGGTGGTAGGGAGGAAGAGAAGGGTGTTGTGGTGGTAGGGGAGAAGAGAAGGGTGTTGTGGTGGTAGGGGAGGAAGAGAAGGGTGTTGTGGGTGGTAGGGAGGAAGAGAAGGTGTTGTGGTGGTAGGGAAGGAAGGTGTTGTGGTGGTAGGGGAGAAGAGAAGGGTGTTGTGGTGGTAGGGGAGGAAGAGAGAGGGTGTTGTGGTGGTAGGGAGGAAGGAAGGGTGTTAGGGTGGTAGGGGGAGAAGAGAAGGGTGTTGTGGTGGTAGGGGGGGATGGAGGAAGAGAAGGTGTTGTGGTGGTAGGGGAGGAAGAGAAGGGTGTTGTGGTGGTAGGGAGGAAGGGAAGGGGTGTTGTGGTGGTAGGGAGAAGAGAAGGGTGTTGTGGTGGTAGGAGGAGGAGAAGGTGTTGTGGTGGTAGGGGAGAAGAGAAGGGTGTTGTGGTGGTAGGAGGAAGAGAAGGTGTTGTGGTGGTAGGGAGGAGGAGAAGGGTGTTATGGTGGTAGGGGAGGAAGGAGAAGGGTGTTGTGGTGGTAGGAGAAGGAAGGTTGTAGGGGAGGAAGAGAAGGGTGTTGTGGTGGTAGGGAGGAGGAGAAGGGTGTTGTGGTGGTAGGGAGGAAAGAGAAGGGTGTTGTGGTAGGTAGGAGGAGGAGAAGGGTTGTGGTGGTAGGGGAGGAAGAGAAGGGTGTTGTGGTGGTAGGGGAGGAAGAAGGGTGTTGTGGTAGGGGAGGAAGAGAGAAGGTGTTGTGGTGGTAGGGGATAAAGAGAAGGGTGTTGTGGTGGTAGGGAGGAAGGAAGGGTGTTATGGTGGTAGGGGAGGAAGAGAAGGGTGTTGTGGTTGTAGGGGAGGAAGAGAAGGGTGTTGTGGTGGTAGGGGAGGAAGAGAAGGGTGTTGTGGTGGTAGGGGAGGAAGAGAAGGTGTTGTGGTGGTGTAGGGGAGGAAGAGAAGGGTGTTGTGGTGGTAGGGGAGGAAGAGAAGGTTGTGGTGGTAGGGGAGGAAGAGAAGGGTGTTGTGGTGGTAGGGAGGAAGGGAAGGGTGTTGGTGGTGAGGAGGAAGAGAAGGGTGTTGTGGTGGTAGATAAAGAGAAGGGTGTGTTGTGGTGGTAGGGGAGGAAGGGAAGGGTAAGGTGGTGGGAGGAAGAGGTGGGTTGAGGAAGAGAAGGTTGTGGTGGTAGGAGGAAGGAAGGGTGTTGTGGTGGTAGGGGAGAAGAGAGAAGGGTGTTGTGGGTGGTAGGGAGGGAGAGAAGGGTGTTGTGGTGGTAGGGAGGAAGAGAAGGGGTGTTGTGGTGGTAGGGGAGGAAGAGAAGGGTGTTGTGGTGGTAGGGGAGGAAGGAAGGTGTTGTGGTGGTAAGGGAGGAAGAGAAGGGTGTTGTGGTGGTAGGGGAGGAAGGAAGGGTGTTGTGGTGGTAGGGAGGAAGAGAAGGGTGTTGTGGTGGTAGGAGGAAGAGAAGGTGTTGTGGTGGTAGGAGGAAGAGAAGGTGTTGTGGTAGAGGAAGAGAAGGTGTTGTGGTGGTAGGGGAGAAGAGAAGGGTGTTGTGGTGGTAGGGGAGGAAGGAAGGGTGTTGTGGTGGTAAGGAGGAAGAGGAGGTGTTGATGGTGGTAGGAGGAAGAGAAGGGGTTGTGGTGGTAGGAGGAAGGGAAGGTGTTGTGGTAGGGGAGGAAGAAAGGTGTTGTGGTGGTAGGAGGAAGGAAGGTGTTGTGGTGGTAGGGAGGAAGAGAATGTGGTGGGTGGTAGGGAGGAAGAGAAGGGTGTTGTGGTGGTAGGGGAGGAAGAGAAGGTGTTGGGTGGTAGGGAGGGAAGAGAAGGGTGTTGTGGGTGGTAGGGGAGGAAGAGAAGGGTGTTGTGGTAGGGGAGGAAGAGAAGGGTGTTGTGGTGGTAGGGGAGGAAGAGGGAAGGGTGTTGTGGTGGTAGGGGAGGAAGAGAAGGGTGTTGTGGTGGTAGGGGAGGAAGAGAAGGTGTTGGTGGTAGGGGAGGAAGAGAAGGGTGTTGTGGTGGTAGGAGGAAGGAAAGGTGTTGTGGTAGGGGAGGAAGGTGTTGTGGTAGGGGAGAAGAGAAGGGTGTTGTGGTGGTAGGGGAGGAAGAGAAGGTGTTGTGGTGGTAGGGGAGGAAGGAAGGGTGTTGTGGTAGAGAAGAGAAGGTGTTAGGGTGGTGGGAGAGAAAAGGTGTTGTGGTGGTAGGGAGGAAGGGAAGGGTAAGGGTGGTAGGAGGAAGAGAAGGGTGTTGTGGTGGTAGGAGGAAGAGAAGGGTGTTGTGGTGGTAGGGGAGAAGAGAAGGTGTTGTGGTGGTAGGGAGGAAGGGAAGGTGTTGTGGTGGTAGGGGAGGAAGAGAAGGGTGTTGTGGTGGTAGGGAGGAAGAGAAAGGTGTTGTGGTGGTAGGGGAGGAAGAGAAGGTGTTGTGGTGGTAGGGGAGGAAGAGAAGGGTGTTGTGGTGGTAGGAGGAAGAGAAGGGTGTTGTGGGTGGTAGGGAGGAAGAGAAGGGTGTTGTGGTGGTAGGAGAGAAGGGTGTTGTGGTGGTAGGGGAGGAAGGAAGGGTGTTAGGTGGTAGGGGAGGAAGGAAGGGTGTGTGTGGTGGTAAGGAGGAAGAGAAGGTGTTGTGGTGGTAGGAGGAAGGAAGGGTGTTGTGGTGGTAGGGAGAAGAGAAGGGCAAGGGTGAGGGGAGAAGGGAAGGGTGTTGTGGTGGTAGGGGAGGAAGAGAAGGGTGTTGTGGTGGTAGGAGAAGAGAAGGGTGTTGTGGTGGTAGGAGGAAGGAAGGGTGTTGTGGGTGGTAGGAGGAAGGAAGGAAGTGGTGGTAGGAGGAAGAGAAGGGTGTTGTGGTGGTAGGGAGGAAGGAAGGTGTTGTGGTGGTAGGGGAGGAAGAGAAGGTGTTGTGGTGGTAGGGGAGGAGAGAAGGGTGTTGTGGTGGTAGGGGGAAGAGAAGGGTGTTGTGGTAGGAGGAAGAGAAGGGTGTTGTGGTGGTAGGGAGGAAGGAAGGGTGTTGTGGTGGTAGGAGAAGAGAAGGGTGTGGTGGTAGGGAGGAAGGGAAGGTGTGTGGTGGTAGGAGGAAGAGAAGGTGTTGTGGGTGGTAGGGATAAGAGAAGGGTTGTGGTGGTAGGGGAGGAAGAGAAGGGGTGTTGTGGTGGTAGGGGAGGAAGAGAAGGGTGTTGTGGTGGTAGGGGAGGAAGAGAAGGGTGTTGTGGTGGTAGGGGAGGAGGGAAGGGTGTTGTGGTGGTAAGAGGAGGATGTTGTGGTGGTAGGGGAGGAAGAGAAGGGGTTGTGGTAGGAGGAAGGAAGGAAGTTGTGGTAGTAGAGGAAGAGAGGGTGCTGGGTGGTAGGGGAGGAGAAGGTGTGTAGGTGGTAGGGGAGGAAGAGAAGGGTGTTGTGGTGGTAGGGGAGGAAGAGAAGGGTGTTGTGGTGGTAGGGGAGGAAGAGAAGGTGTTGTGGTGGTAGGGAGGAAGGGAAGGGGTGTTGTGGTGGTAGGGAGGAAGAGAAGGTGGGGTAAGGGAAGGTGTTGTGGTGGTAGGGGAGGAAGAGAAGGGTGTTGTGGTGGTAGGGAGGAAGAGAAGGTGTTGTGGTGGTAGGGGAGGAAGAGAAGGGTGTTGTGGTGGTAGGAGGAAGAGAAGGGTGTTGTGGTGGGTAGGAGGAAGAGAAGGGTGTTGTGGGTGGTAGGGAGAAGAGAAGGGTGTTGTGGTGGTAGGGGAGGAAGAGAAGGGTGTTGTGGTGGTAGGGGAGGAAGAGAAGGGTGTTGTGGTGGTAGGGGGAGGAAGGAAGGTGTTGTGGTGGTAGGGGGAAGAGAAGGGTGTTGTGGTGGTAGAGGAAGGGAAAGGTTGTGGTGGTAGGAGGAAGGAAGGAAGTTGTGGTGGTAGGGGAGGAAGAGAAGGTTGTGGTGGTAGGGGAGGAAGAGAAGGTGTTGTGGTGGTAGGGAGGAAGAGAAGGGTGTTGTGGTGGTAGGAGGAAGAGAAGGTGTTGTGGTAGGGAGGAAGAGAAGGTGTGTTGTGGTGGTAGGGGAGGAAGAGAAGGGTGTTGTGGTGGTAGGGAGGGAAGAGAAGGGTGTTGTGGTGGTAGGGAGAAGAGAAGGGTGTTGTGGTGGTAGGGGAGGAAGGATGTTGTGGTAGGGGAAGAGAAGGGTGTTGTGGTGGTAGGAGGAAGGGAAGGTGTTGTGGTGGTAGGGAGAAGAGAAGGTGTTGTGGTAGGAGGAAGAGAAAGGTGTTGTGGTGGTAGGGAGGAAGGAAGGGGGTGGAGGAAGAGAAGGTGTTGTGGTGGTAGGGGAGGAAGAGAAGGGTGTTGTGGTGGTAGGAGGAAGAGAAGGGTGTTGTGGTGGTAGGGAGAAGAGAAGGGTGTTGTAGGTGGTAGGGAGAAGAGAAGGGGTGTTGTGGTGGTAGGGGAGGAAGAGAAGGGTGTTGTGGTGGTAGGGGAGGAAGAGAAGGGTGTTGTGGTGGTAGGAGGAAGAGAAGGGTGTTGTGGTGGTAGGGGAGGAAGGGAAGGGGTGTTGTGGTAGGGAGGAAGAGAAGGGTGTTAGGTGGTAGGGGAGGAGGAGAAGGGTGTTGGTGGGGAGGGGTGTTGTGGTGGTGGGAGGAAGGGAAGGGGTTGGCTCTTCCTCTATATAAACCGGTGTTAATAGCAAACACAACACTTAAAGTAAGACGATCCTTGAGGGGTGTGTTTGTTGCTCTCTCCCACACACACACACACACTACACACACACATTCCGCCCCACTGCACACAAACACTCACTCACAAAACAGGCTGCCTCCTGTGGTGTCATAAATACAATGTATGGGGTAAGGGAGGGGGCTGGTGAGTGGGACGAGGTGAGGGGTGGACTTGGGCGAGGTGAGTGGGACGAGATGAGGGGGACTTAAAGGTGAGTGGACGAGATGAGGTGACTTGGGCGAGGTGGAGTGGACGAGATGAGGGGTGACTTGGGCGAGGTGAGTGGGACGAGATGAGGGGGGTGACTTGGGCGAGGTGAGTGGACGAGATGAGGGGGGACTTAAGGAGGTGAGTGGGACGAGATGAGGGGTGACTTGGGCGAGGTGAGGGATGAGATGAGGGGGTGACTTGGGCGAGGTGGAGTGGACGAGATGAGGGGGTGACTTGGGCGAGGTGAGGACGAGATGAGGGGGTGACGGCGAGGTGAGGACGAGTTGAGGGGTGACTTGGGCGAGGTTAGTGGGACGAGATGAGGGGTGACTCAAGGAGGTGAGTGGGACGAGTTGAGGGGGTGACTTGGGCGAGGTGAGTGGGACGAGATGAGGGGGTGACGGCGAGGTGAGGGACGAGTTGAGGGGTGACTGGGTGAGGTGAGTGGGGGACGAGATGAGGGGTGACTTGGGCGAGGTGAGTGACGAGATGAGGGGGTGACTTGGGCGAGGTGAGTGACGAGATGAGGGAGGACTTGGGTGAGGTGAGGGACGAGATGAGGGGTGACTTGGGTGAGGTGAGTGGGACGAGATAGGGAGTGACTTGGGCGAGGTGAGTGGACGAGTTGGAGGGGGTGACTTGGGCGAGGAGGGATGAGGTGAATCCCGACGCCGAATTCTCGATAAACTTCTTGATCCAGAATTTTCTCCATTTAATTAAACCGGGTATGACATTGCACACCTTGGTTCGAACAGTTCTCGGTGTAATATCGATGCCATATTTTTCCCTTTATCTTCTCTCCGTGGGTTAGAATGATCCAATTAGGTGGTATTTTTAAAGAGTTCGGGTCACCTAATTATAAGACACCAGCTTATTTCACATGAAGATCCATTACCTTAACACTAACCTGACCTAACCCAACTCCCCCAGCTAACGTTAGGGTGATTAATCTTCAGGTGAAATCAAGCTGGGGTGCCTAATCAGCATATGAAATCAAGCTGGGGTGCCTAATCAGCATATGAAATCAAGCTGGGGTGCCTAATCAGCATATGAAATCAAGCTGGGGTTGCCTAATCAGCATATGAAATCAAGCTGGGGTGCCTAATCAGCATATGAAATCAAGCTGGGTTGCAATCAGCATATGAAATCGCTGTGCTAATCAGTGTGAAATTAAGCTGGGGTGTAATCAGCATATGAAATCGCTGGGTGCTTAATCAGCATATGAAATCAGCTGGGGTGCTTAATCATATGAAATCAAGCTGGGGTGCCTAATAAGCATATGAAATCAAGCTGGGGTGCTTAATCAGCATATGAAATTAAGCTGGGGTGCTTAATCAGCATATGAAATCAAGCTGGGGTGCCTAACCTCCAGGTGAAATAAAATTACAAACCCACATCCTTAGAGAAAGCTGGCGTGTGTGTGTGTGTGTGTGTGTGTGTGTGTGTGTGTGTGTGTGTGAAGGGGGCAGGCGGCGGCTGGCAGGTGTTGGGCAAGGTGTTAGGCAAGAGGCTCGTGGACCATGTTTTACTCTGGTATGGGGGTGGGGGTCTGGCCTATTTCCAGGTTGAGTTATTGGACAGGGAAGAGCGTTTACCTGCCAAATTAGAGATAATTTCTCTCTCTCTCTCTTTTATATTTACGAGCTGCCCTGAGCTATATACATTAAGTAGACCTAGACCGTGAATAATTAGAGATACCCTTTCTTTCTTTCCCTTCGAGATGGTATGTATGTCAATAAAACTTGCGTGTTCCTTCTTACCAACAAATGTATGTATCGGTAAAACTCTTGTGTGAAAATTTGAGATATCTTTCTTTCTTGCAATTTTGTATGAGTATTAATAAAATTCGTGTGTGTAAATTAGAGATATCTTTCTTTGTCTCTCAGGTATGGTAAATATTGGGTGTTTGTTTTCTTTGCATTGTTTGTGGGGGAAATCAACAAAGGTATTTTAGTTAGGTTAGGAACAAAGAAAGTGAAAAGAAACAATAAAATAGAGAAAGAAAGATAATTGAAAGAATGAGTGAGAGGGAAAGTAAACGTCCTCATGTACACTTTCCTTGATGTAGTGTTAGTTGAGGAGAGAGAGCCAGAAAAACCTCGTAGTGTAGCCTCCTATAGTGGTGTGTTGAGGACCAGGGCGGGGTGACGCAAGGCCGTGTACTGCCGCCCTCTCCGTTTCATTTGTATGGTAGTGATCTCAGATATGGTGATGCAGGGAAAGATATAATTAGTGGTCATTAACGCAGAAAATATAATAAATAACGCTTAATGATGATGACCATAACTATGAGCTTTTATTATTTTGTTTAGTTATCTTTGATGTATTAATTGTATTTTGAAAGAAACGGAAGGGGGTGGAGTCTCTATTGGTCCACGTTCAACTTTTCTCGTTATTATGTACTGTAGTTCGAGAAATAACCAATAATATACTATTACTTCCTGCTGAAACACGTAGTATAATGGCCAGGTGCAGCTTAACGTAGACCAAAGAGGATCACTATGTCTTATATTCCATTTTTTTTCTCTAACGTGTGTCTGAAGCCATAATACAATACTGAGTTATTGTATTGCCCAGTTTCATTTACTTCCTGTTTATGTAATTATATTTATGTACATTAGGTTGAATATTTTAATTAATATAGCTGGATAGTACGAATAGTCCGGCCAGATAATACGAATAGTCCGGCCAGATAATACGAATAGTCCGGCCAGATAATACGAATAGTCCGGTCAGATAGTACGTAGTCCAGTCAGATAGTGAAAATATCGTCTACCCGGTGCACCCTGATATTGGTTTAAGAACTGTGTTGCAGCGGAGTAACTGAACAGGTGCTGAGACTGAGAGGAAAAGGAGGAGGAAGTAGTGGGAAGGGAAGGGGAGGAGGAGAAGGGAAGAAACTATTAGAAACAGAATGAGAGAAGAAGAAGGAGATATTGGAAGACTGGAAGAAAGGAGGAGGGGTAATAGAGAGAACAGGAAGAAAGGAGGAAAGGAGGAAGGGTAATAGAGAGAACAGGAAGAAAGGAGGAAAGGAGGAAGGAGAGAACAGGAAGAAAGAGGAAAGGAGGAAGGGTAATAGAGAGAGACAGGAAGAAAGGAGGAAAGGAGGAAGGGCTAGAGAGAACGGGAAGAGGAGAAAGGAGGAAGGTAATAGAGAGAACAGGGAAGAAAGGAGGAAGGGTAATAGAGAAAGGAAGAAAGGAGGAAGGTATAGAGAATAGGAAGAAAGGAGGAAGGGTAATAGAACAGGAAGAAAGGAGGAAGGGTAATAGAGAGAACAGGAAGAAAGGAGGAAGGATAATAGAGAGAACAGGAAGAAAGGAGGAAGGATAATACAGAGAACAGGAAGATAGAGAGAAAATAAGGAAGAGTTGACAGAAGACGAAGAGCTGAAGTGAAAGAAACGAAGATAAAGACCAAAGAAAAGGAATAACTTGAAATTACTATAAACACAACAGAAAATGAGTTGATTTATTTGTTATTGTATTTGTTTGTTTATTGTTTACATCGCATTACTTGTTTATTTCTCATATTTATACAATTTATTCGCCAACTGGTAATAATTTTTATTTAAACCTCTTATAAATTTTCATGTCAGTTCTTTCGTAAAATTATACTGAATAAAAATCGACTAGTCTATAGGACCCAATTTACCTGTTTATACATGTGCTTACCCCCAAGTGAGGTGAGGCGTCCGTGGTGTTGGGTTACAGTTATAGCACGCTGTTGCCCCCGACGGTGATGACGTCATATAGATAAGTAGAGTCTGGATAAAGCTGATACACCTGAGCTGAGTCCAGGTGCTGTTGTTGATGAGTTTGGCTGTAAAGTAATTGAGGAAGGTTGTTGATCACATGGGCCCCAAGGCTTGCTAGGCCCCCAGCCTATTGGACCGCAAGTCTTAATAGACCCTGTGCTAATGGGTCCAATGTCCTAATAGACTCCAACTTATTATTATTATTATTACCACCATCATCCCAGCACCTACCTGTGGTCATTACATTGAAGGGGTCATCACTCGCACCTGGGCCGCGTCAGTCCGTCAAGCGCTTTATCTTGATAGGTATTTAAATTCACTCTGGCGTGAGAGGGGCGTGGCTCCCTCACCCCTTTACTCACCCACCTCTCCTCTCATCACCCACCCCTCCTCTCACCCCCCCTCCTCTCACCCACACCCCTTCCCTCTCACTCCCCCCCCCTCCTCTCACCCCCCCTCCTCCTCCCCACACCCCCTCCTCCTCACCCACCCCCCTCCCTCTCCACCCCACCCCCTCCCTCTCCCTCCCACCCCCTCCTCCCACCCCACCCCCCCTCCTCCACCCCACACCACCTCCTCTCACCCCACCCCCTCCTCTCACCCCACACCCCCCTCCCTCTCTCACCCACCCCTCCTCTCACCCACCCCTCCTCCTCTCACCCCCCCTCCCTCTCCACCCACCCCTCCTCTCACCCCAACCCCTCCTCTCACTCACCCCCCTCCTCTCCACCCAAACCGTCCTCTCACCCCACCCCTCCTCTCACCCCACCCCCCTCCTCTCACCAAACCCCCTCCTCTCTCCCCCCTCCTCTCCCCACCCCCACCCCTCCTACCCCACCCCCCTCCTCTCACTCCCCCCCTCCTTTCATCCACACCCCCCCTCTCACCCCATCCCTCTCCTCACCCCACTCCCTCTCCTTCCCCCCTCCTCTCACCCCACCCCTCTCCCTCTCACCCACCCCCTCCTCTCACCCCCCTCCTCTCCTCCTCACACCCCTCCCCTCCACCCCACCCCCTCCCTCTCACTCCCACACCCTCTCCTCTCACCCCACCCCTCCCTCTCACCCCACCCCCTCCTCTCCTCCCCACACCCCCTCCTCTCACCCCACCCCCTCCTCTCACCCCACCCCCTCATCCCCCACCCCCCCTCACCCCACCCCTCCCTCTCCCCACCCCTCCCTCTCCCACCCCCTCCTCTCACCCCACCCCCCTCCTCTCACTCCACCCCCTCCTCTCCCCCACCCCCCTCCCCTCTCACCCCACACCCCCCTCCTCTCCCTCCCTACCCCTCCCCTCCCCACCCCACCCCCTCCTCTCCCCCACCCCCTCCCCTCTCACCCCACACCCCTTCTCTCCCCCACCCCTTCCTCACTCCACACCCCCTCCTCTCACCCCACACCCCCTCCTCTCACTCACCCTCTCCCTCCTACCCCCCTCCTCTCACCCACACCCCTCTCTCCTCCCCCCTCCTCTCCCACCCACCCCCTCCTCTCACCCACCCTGTCCTCCACCCCACCCCTCCTCCACCCCACCCCCTCCTCTCACCCACCTCCTCTCACCCCACACCCCTCCCTCCCTCCACCCCCTCCTCTCACCCACACCCCCCTCCTCTCACCCACACCCCTCCTCTCCTCACCCCCTCCTCTCCAACCCCGTCCTCCCCCCTCTCTCCCCCCCTCCTCCCTCACCCCACCCCCTCCTCTCACCCCACACCCCCCTCCTCTCACCCATTCCCTCCCTTTCATCCACCCTCTCCTCTCACCCCCCCCTCCTCCTCACTCCCCCCCCTCCTCTCACCCCACCCCCCCTCCTCACCCCCCCACCCCTCTCTCCTCCACCCCCTCCTCTCACCCCACCCCTTCCTCTTTCACACCCCCTCCTCTCACCCCACCCCCTCCTCTCCCACCCCATCCTCTCCTCTCCTCCCACCCCCTCCTCTCACCCACACCCCCCCTCCCTCTCACACCCCCTCCTCTCCCACCCCACACCCCCCCTCCTCCACCCCACCCCCCTCCTCTCAGTCACCCTCCTCTCACCCCATCCCCTCCTCTCACCCCACCCCCTCCTCTCACCCATTCCTCCTTTCATCCACCTCTCCTCCCCTCACCCACCCTCCTCCTCTCCCACACCCCTCCTCTCACCCCACCCCTTCCTCTCCCCACACCCTCCTCTCCCCCACCTCTCCTCTCACCCCACCCCCTCCTCTAACCCCACCTTCCTCTCTACCCCTCTCTCCCACCCTCTCCTCCCCACCCCCCTCCTCTCACCCCACACCCCTTCTCTCCACCCCACACCCCTCCTCCCCACCCCCCCTCTCTCTTCCCACCCCACCCCCTCCTCTCCCCCCCACCCCTCCTCCACCCCACCTCCCTCTCTCCACTCCCACCCCCCTCCTCTCACCCCACCCCCTCCTCTCACCCCACCCCTCCTCTCCCCCTCACCCCCCTCCTCTCACCCACCCCCTCCCTCTACTCCCACACCCCTTCCTCTCACCCACCCACCTCCTCTACCCCCCTCATCTCACCCCCCCTCATCTCACCCCACCCCCTCCTCCTCTCTCACCCCCTCCTCCACCCCTCCTCTCACCCCTCACTCCCCCTCCTCTCACCCCACCTCTCTCCCCCTCCTCCTCTCTCCACCCCTCCTCTCACCCCACCCCTCCTCTCCCCACCCCCTCCTCTCACTCACCTCTCTCCCCCCCCTCCTCTCCTCACCCCCTCCTCCCCACCACACCTCCTCTCACCCCACCTCTCCTCTCACCCCCCTCATCTCACCCACACCCCTCCTCCACCCCACCTCCTCTCACCCCACTCCTCCTCCTCCTCCTCCTCCTCTCACCCACCCCCTCCTCTCCTCACCCTCTCCTCTCACCCACACCCCTCCTCTCACTCACACCTCCTCTCACCACCCCCTCCTCTCATCACCTCTCTCCCTCTCACCCACACCTCTCCTCTCACCCCCACCCCGTCCTCCACCCCCACCCTCTCTCACCCCCCTCCTCTCCTTCCCCTCCTCTCTTCCCCTCATCCACCTCTTCCTCTCTCCCACTCCTCTCATCCCACCCTCTCCTCTCATGCCTCCTCTTCCCACCTCTCTCTCCCACCCATTCCTCTCCCCCACCTCCTCTCTACACACTTCTCTCCCCACCCTCTCCTCTCACCCCACACTTCCCCCCTCCTCTCACCCCACCCCTTCCTCTCACTCACCTCCTCTCACTTCCTCCTCTCCTCCATCCTCCTCTCCATCCCACCCTCCTCTCACCCACCTCCTCTCTCTATCCTCTCCTCTCACTCACCCTCCTCTCCCCCCTCCTCCCACCCCTCCTCTCCCCACCCTCCCAACCCCACACCCTTCCTCTCACCCACCTCTCTCTTACCTTCCTCTCTTACCCTCCTCTTACCAACATCTCCTCCCCACTCTCTCCCCTCCTCCTTCACCCCACCCTCTCCTCTTCCCCCTCCTTTCATCCCCTCCTCTCCACCCTCTCTCTCTACCCACATCCTCTCTCCCTCCTTCACCCCACCCCCTCCTCTCACCCCACCCCTCCTCTCACCCATTCCCCCTCCTTCATCCACCCTCTCCCCTCTCCACCTACCTTTCTCTCATTTCATCCACCTCTCCTCTCATACCTCCTCTCCACACCCTCTCCTCTCCCTCACCCTCTCACTCTCACCCCCCCTCCTCTCACACACCTCCTCTCCCTTACCTCTCCTCTCACCCCCCTCCTCTCTTCACCCCCTCCCTCTCCCCACCCCTCCTCCTCTCCCCACCCCCTCTCTCACCCTCATCCTCCCCTCTCCACTCCACCCCCTCCTCTCACCCACCCCCTCCTCCTCCTCCATCCTCTCCTCCTCTCCTCCTCCTTCCTCACCTCACACCCCCTCCTCTTTCCTCTCCTTCACTCTCACCCTCTCCTCTCTATCCTCTCCCACCCCTCCTTCTCCCCTACCCTTACTCATCTCACTCCTCCTCTCCTTCTCCCTCTCCTCTCACCAACTCCCTCCTCTTCACCCCACACCTCTCCTCTCACCCCTTCCCTCCTTTCATCCACACCCTCTCCTCTCCTCCTCTCACCTCCTCACCCCACCTCCTCTCACCCCCCACACCCCCCTCCTCTCACCCACCCCTCCTCTCCACCCACTTCCTCCTCCTCCCCCACCCCACCCTCTCCTCTCCCCCACACCCCTCCTCTCACCCCCTCCTCTCCCCACCCCTCCTCTCACCCCACCCCTCCTCTCCCCCCCTCCTCTTCCTTCCCATCTCTCTACCCCTCTCTCACCCCCTCCCCACCCCCCTCCTCTCCCCTCTTCTCTCCCCACCCCTCTCTCTCACCCCACACCCCTCCTCTCACCCCACCCCTCCTCTCCTTACCTCCCCCCTCCCCCCTCCTCTTCCCACCCTCCTCTCCACCCCACCCCCGTCTAATTCAAGGATTTTCATCAGTTGTAACTTTCACCTCCGTCCCCCTTTCTTTCCTTCAATCTCCTCCTCCTTTTCCTTCTCCTCCTCATGCTTCTCCTCTTCCTCTCCACCCTTCCTCTCCTCAATTCTCCTTCTCCTGCTCTTTCTCTTCCTCCTCCTCCTCCCACCTCTTATTCTCCCTCAACATCCCCTTCCATTCTCTCTTCTCCCTATCCTTCCTTTCCTCTAGCCCCCCTCCTCCTCCTTTTGCCCTCTTCCTTCTCTCAGCCCCCTTCTCTACCAATTCCTGCCTTTCTTTGATATTGATATTGAACAGTTTGTTTACTAGAAAACAGAGTACGGTCTATAAGTCGTAATTTAACAAGCTGAGCCAGTTGAGAGCCTGAGCCCTCTTGAAGGCACCTGATATATACTGTACATTTATCTCAAGGAAGTATTATGTAACATTTAGTATCATCTGGAATAGTACACGTAACATTTAATAAGAACATATCAGAATGTTCCGGTTTTCAATTCCATATTTATTTATTATATTTATCGCTTTATTATTATTTTTTACATTTATATTGTAAGTTTATACATACTTTACAGTGGAGTTCTCAAACTACAACTCAAACTGAGTTGATGTTCTATCTAAGTAATCCCGACCATCTCTTAACCTTCCACAAAAGCTCTCTCTTTGGGGCGTGGCTTCATAAAGTGTTGCAATCTCCAGCTGAATGTCCCAATCTGAACGAACCTATTAATGCCATTTCTCCTTGGCCCAGTTCTATTAATTACACTCTTTTTGGTAGTAAGCAAATGTTAAACACCGATGGCAGATGTCACACTAAAACTATTAACAGACACATAGAGTATTAAATCAAGTGAATGTTATGCTACTGATGGTTCTGTGCAAACAAACACAGGTAGAACAGGCTGCAATATGTATATAAAGAAAAGAGATGATAGTGTCAAACAAACAAAGGCTGAACAACTGGGCCTTAGCACAAACTGAACTAACTGGAATCTCTTGTACAGACTACCTCAGAAAATGGAGGTGGGGTGATGTTCTTGACTTCTCAAGTGCTTTGAAATCAATGAACAGCCGTCGGGCTCTATGTCTAAGTTGCATGTGATATTAAAGAATGTGATAACTGCCAATAGAACAACTTTCGTATCGAATTTGTGTGGATTCCGTCCCATGTTGGAATCAGGTATCATGACCGTGCTGATAGACTGGCCAATGAGGCATGTAGAAAAGAAATGTTGACCGCGACCTTGGTCTGTCCAATGCCGTAATTAAAACATTCAAGTCAGAATCATGAACTCTGATCTAGAAGAAGTGAGAAATGCAGAGAGGCCTGACAGTTGTAGCATTAGTAAATATGACAAATTTTTGTAACAAGAGGTACCGGTATGGCCAGCATAAGGACAGAACCAGACAATGTGATGTAGTCGTGGCCAGAATTAGGCTAGAATACAGACACATCTGGCAAGTTAGTAACGTGTACCCATACCGGAACACTCAGCATGTAAACTTTGTGTTAAACCTTTAAAGCATACACTTGAACACTATATTATTGAATGTGACACTGTCAGACTTCAGGCCTGACTTACTGTATCTTGAACTATGTAATTACTTCATTGAATCAGGTGTGCTTCAGGACATTCTTGCTGTTTATCCCAAATTTGCTAGCCCACACTGATTAGTCTTCAATTAGAATATGACTCCAATGTATGTGATTCACTGACCTATATGCTGCTGGTGAAGTGTGATGTATTTCCTTCTTTGTGTCGGAACCTCTGTCCTGCGTGGCAGTGAACAGTGGCATTACCCACATGAATCTGACCTATATATAGTGTCAATGAATATGCATTCTTTGTGTACGAACCTCTGTCCTGTATGGCAGTGGTGACATTACCCACATGAATCTGACCGCTGTATATGTATGTGTGTGCGTGTGTGCCTATATATGTACGTGTACGTGTATATGTGTATGTATATACGTATATGTATGTATATGTGTGTGTGTGTGTGTGTGTTTACATATATGTATATGTACTGTCAATGAATATGATGCAACTCTTTGTGTACGAACCTCTGTCCTGCATGGCAGTGAACAGTGACATTATCCATATGAACCTGACCTCTGTACATTTATAGTTGTTAATGAATATGATGAATTTCTTTGTGTGTGAACCTCTGTCCTGCGTGACAGTGAGAAGTGATACCACCCTCAGTGTCAAGACCTCAGAATAGGCAAACTGTACTACAAGCTCTGCCAATAAATTTGTTAAACTAAAAAACTAAACAGTGGAGTTAACATACATAAATATGCTAAGGGAGGGAAGCAGTACAACATGGGTTGTATTAAGGTGGAACAGGAGGACAGAGTTGTCAGCATCATGTCTAGTTGGCAAATAAATTTTTTGCAATGGTAATTTCTATCTATCTACATGATAATTTCTGATAAGACTGTTTTGGTGGTACAAATAAAAGTAGGAATATAAAGTAGATATTACAAAAAATATTAAGACTTTGAAAATATATATTTTTTAAGAGATGATTTAAAGGAAGGGAGCGTAGTCTTTGCTCGGTTGGGTGGGGGTAAGCTGTTCCACACCTTCACACCATAATATATTTTATGGGTCTGGGACTGAGAGGAGCGCATGGGGGTTAGTAGCTCTGGGTGTCTTAAGTTGTATCTTTGATTATTCCGGAACTGGAAATAATTGTTGTTAAACAAGTGATTAACAGATTTGTAAACAAATGGGGCACAGCAGTAGTTGTTAATATCCTCGAATTTTAACATTTTCTATTTATCAATTTTTCGTTAGTGTTTTCTTATTATCTCCTCTTCCTCCTCCTTTATCCTATTCCCCACCATTCCTCTCCCCTCCTCCTCCTCTTTATCCTGCTCCTCCTCCTCCTCCTATCCCCCCTCCTCCTCCTCCTATCCTCTCCTCCTCCTTCTTCTCTTCCCCACCCTTCCACTCCCTTCCTCCTCTTCACCCTTCTCTTCCTTTCTTCCTTCTCCTGCTCCTCCATATCCCTCTCCCCCCCTCCTTCTCTTCTCCACACCCCTCCTCTCTACAGCACCCGGGACAGCGTCGTTGAAAGTTTTATCACTAATGCGATCACCTTCATAGGCTATGATATGATCCCACGTTCACGCAGCCCACTCTCACACAGCCCACGTTCACACAGCCCACGTTCAACAGCACCTTCACACACAGCCGCTCCAGCCCACGCTCACAGAAGCCCACCTAGCCCACGTTCACGCAGCCTACGTTCATACAGCTTACGTTCATACAGCCTCACGTTCGCACAGCCTACCTTCACACAGCCCACCTTCACACAACCCACGTTCACACAGCCCACCTTCACACAGCCCACCTTCACACAACCCACGTTCACACAGCCCACGTTCACACAGCCCACGTTCACCTAGACCTACACACACACCACCAGCTCTAGATGTGATGCGAGAATCAAGAGAGCAACACGGATCACACGCTGACTTTATATGGTGTAAGAGCCAGGAAAATATACCAAGATTCCAATTCATATGGAGAGTCGTATGGTAGGTTTACTAATACGGAGAAATAATAGGGCTTAGAAATACAACATGTTGGAAAGATATATATTTGTTGATGAGTTTACTGGTGGACAGTAGTTGGATCAGGAATATTTCACATTAATGCCTCGTGTCTAGCTAAGGAATTCGTAAATGTTAATATAGCCGACCAGGACAGTTAACATGTAAATCAGATGAATGTGCTAATGATGCCCATGTTACTGGGAGTGAAGCATTGTTTACGTGGGTCTCTCACGGTAGCCCTCTGGTGGGACTTGGGTCAAATTAAAGGAGTTTCTTCAAACAGCACATCAGTTTGGTTTCATAAACTGTCGTGCTACTGGTGTGTGTATTCTCGCCTTGCAGGAAGTGATACATTACAACAGCAAGAGAAGCTTCCTAGTCTACCTGCGTTTTAGATTCCGGAGATGTATTTATCCGATTGATTAATGTAATTATTTACCGACATTATGAAGCGAATGTTGCGCAATTATCTTGTCAGATGTTTACAGCCTCAAGGTTTACAGCATTAGGGTGGAATCCTCTGACCTTATTTGTGCTCCAGTAGTTTATCATGTGGGCCTTGTTACATAGTGAGCAAACCCACTAAAATTGGTGCAAATTTTCAAACCCATTTTTAGGCTAATTTGGATATACGCAGGCAGAGAGGCGGACAAACAGGTAGGACCGAAAATAACACCCTGTCCCGCAGTCGCTGGCAGGGTAATAACATAAGTAATCATGCGACATGATGTTGATTACTGCCTCTTCATGTCCTGCAGCAGCTGATTAATGCACCTGCAGCTGAACCTAATGTCATAATTATAATAACACAGCCCGACCTTCCCACCAGAGAATTACAGTATAGTGTTCACTGCTACTCAACAACAAGTGCCACACTGACAACACCTCTTTTAGCTTTATGATGACCACCTCTCTGGCCACACTACACTGTAACTGGTAACAGGAAAGATGATGTTGATATTAATAAGCAGTTTGGGCCACTCGGTACAGATGGTAACCTTTGGATGAGGAAGTCATCTCTCTGCAACGTTGACGTCAAATTGAATTTAATCCCCCGAGGTGTTAGTACTGCCAGTATTGTAATGTCCTTTGGTCTTGTTAGCTTCGGTCTGTCATAGTGACAATTTATAAACTAAAATGCAAATGGGCTGAGGAAGACAAGCTCATTGTTTTACACTCAACACCGAGAAATGTTTGGTTGCTCTTGCCAGACATTGTTCAATTAACTACAGGACAGAGAGGCAGGCAACACCATGGTAATAGTTGTACTGAGGCAATATGAAGTATACTTACTCTTCCTCATGTGTAATGCGTGGCAGCGCAAACACCTTGACACCGGATTACCATTTGGACTTTTTTTCTTTTGTGTTTTGTGTGAGCTGTGATACGAACTGGAGGGGTAGGGAAAATGATCCAGAATATGGAAACGGAATGATCTTGACAGATTTATTAAATTTAATATTCCTTTTTAGAAAACAAAATCATCAAAATACAAAACCGGTTTTACTACTACGACCGGTGCTGCACACCGCAGAGAACATGTCTTTCTTTGCTTTGCTTTCTACTCATCACCTCCCCTGCTGACCACCTGCCTGGATGTGGCCTTCCCTCCTCTCCTGGTTGCACATCAGTGACTGCTGGCTCCCGTCACTTGCTTGCACATAACGCCTATACTTGGGTATGAGGGCCGTGTATATGCATGGGGTTGTCCAGAAAGCCTGGACTTGAACATTGGTGAGGCTGCAAGAGGGGGTTTAATGTCAGCCTGATGTTATCCAGATCTATGAGATCAGTGAGGGTCTTGGCACCTAGATTGACTTCAGGAGTCTTCCTGACCCTGAAGGAATCGTCACCAACTGATTCGTCAGTGCCCAGATCCTCCTTATAAGTCTCATATCCAAGATCTTTTTGACTGCCACACTCTTCTCTCCTCCTCACCCTTACTGCAGAGCATTGTCTGCAGAACTGCCCTCGATGAGCATACCAGGAAGATCTCTCACAGTATGCTCCACAATCTGAATAACCTCTCCTGGCTGACTCTCAGGAGCTCAAGCCGAAGAGAACATGCCCCTGACCTGGAGAACGATGACTTGACCTTGGTGTTGAAACCAATTTGGCAAGTAGACACTACGATGAATTGACAATAAGTCCCAGGTTGTGAAGGGTTCCCTTTCAGTTTATGATGAGCGCACTCCAAATTCTGGGTAGAACCTGAGAGCCGCTAGGAGCTAACGGAATGAGACTGGACCTATCTGCAGGTAAGCAAGTCTCATCAGGCATGACCCCACCTTTTTATGGCACTGCAAATCATGTGTAACCATAGTACTGGTCAGTACTCAGGTCGTCAATGACAGTATGTGCAAGCTCAACCAGTGGAGGGCCAACTGTGATTTTTCAAAGCTCGGATTTACTTTCTAACCCAGTGGCAGAGTCCAGCATCTGCCAAGACACTGCACCATCTGTTGCCTGGAAAGAGTCTTGGCCATCCAGCTTCCTGGATCAGACAGCCTGAGTGGGTAACCAGCAGTCACAGTCATCCAGACCAAAGCCTGGCTCCGGCCTATCTATTGGGAGATCTTCTGTTACCTGTGTATGCAGCAGGCAAACCCCTTCCTGGCCTTGGTGTCTGTTCTTTTCTGGAGTTAAATTATTAATACATTCTGAACACTGAACCACTTCCCACTCCAACCATCCTCTCCTTCATCCTGAACTGACCTGATCTGGCCAGAACATGAGTCCCAGCTCAATCACTTTCACTCTTTTTGAATGCCATTTGTCTGATTAAAACAATCGATCCTGTGCCATCCTCAATGTAGGCAACCTCACTCAGGAGCCTCCCAGACCCAAGATAGTGACTGGAGATGGTTGACGGTTCCTCGTCCTGACAAGCAGCCATCGCAAATATTATCAACTTATAAATGCATCAGAATCTTAAAACAGAAAAAAATATTGTTAGTTGGGTTGTTAAAGAATGAAGTCAGAAAGCAATGTTCACTATTTAATTGTAATGCGCTTAATGCAGCTGTGGTCGTTAGATTTTCGATAAATTTCACGCTAAAATTTGGTTTCCAGCAAAAAGGTTGCAAAAACATTGAAACTGAAATTATTTTCGTTTATATACACTAAAATCTACCAAAAAAGTGATGGGCCATTAGTTTTAGCTGATCTTCCCTCCATGACAATAATCTCTACTGGAGGGGTATTGTTGATGGCCTATGTGTACTGGTCATTATACTTTATTTGTTATTATCATAGAAATCTGGTAATTCTCAAGTATTTGCGTTGTTGCACAGTATATTGACCTAATGAAGAAAGATTATTATTATTATTATTATTATTAATATTATTATTATTATTATTATTATTATTATTTATTATTATTATTATTATTATTATTATTATTATTATTATTATTATTATTATTATTATTCAATGTCACTTCATCAGCTAAACCATTATACACTAAGCATAATGTTAATATAATTCACTGAGTACCGTTACATCACATACCGTCTTGATCAGTGATGAAGTCCACGTGCTGATCTTTCCCAACGCTCACAAGATCAAGTGTCTCAATAGAATAACTCTCTCAGGCTATAATACTCTTCACATTCTCAACCAGACTTGTCCCGGAAGTTGAAACACGATTTTAGTGCTAACCAAAGTCGCCTCCGTCCTCCTCCTCCTCCTTCTTCTTCTTCTTCTTTCTTCTTTTATTTTCTTCTTCTTTTCTACTTCTTCTTCTTTGTTGTTCTTCTTGTCTATTACCTCTGCTATCTCTGAATTTCCCAGTTCTTATCCATTTCCAAGGTGTGGAATATCATCTCTCTTGTATGATATGGACACGAAGTAGTAATTAAGCTGTGCATTATTATATTACTCTTTATATTACTCTTATTAATTATGTATAGTAAAGCATTACAGAACATATATTAATTCTATCTAATATCTCCATTTATTGTAGCACCATGTTATGTATTTAAATTATATTTACATTGTATGTATTCCGCTTGTGAATGCTGGCATCTGTACATGCAGCGTAGCAGTAATACATAGAGAGAGTGAAGACTGCCAGTCCTTGTGGTGCGGAAGTGGTTTCTTGGTCCCTTTGTATACATCTCCCATACGAGAATAAGAACCTTACTTTAAGAGAACAAGTGTTTGTGTATACCTTCAGTAGTATAG
Source organism: Homarus americanus (assembly GCF_018991925.1). Classification (NCBI taxonomy): domain Eukaryota; kingdom Metazoa; phylum Arthropoda; class Malacostraca; order Decapoda; family Nephropidae; genus Homarus; species Homarus americanus. The sequence goes on from NW_024748757.1 coordinate 21,144, forward strand.
AACATTTTGTGGGTATTCAAGACGAACACAGATGGCGCAGTGATTATTTCTCAGTTAGATACAGGGACAAGCCTTCCCGCCCAGACTGTGTTAATGGCGCTCTCGCTTCAGTTTCACCGTTTACAGCAAGACTACTACAAGCCTCTAGGACTTACAGTGTTATGAAGTGCTAAGGGCAAAAGCAGTGCTGTGCTGTGAAGTGTTTTCTGTATGGGTTGTGTTGTGTATTTCAATCATAATTGTTCGTGCAAAGTGCGGTCAGATGACTAAGGGAGCGCCCGACAGTACGCAGGTTTCCCGCTCTGGTCTGAGGGTAACTGGAGGAACCAGCGCTCGACGCTGCCCAGTTGTCTTACGTCTGGCAGTGCGACGAGTCTCTCCCTGGCCTCTGCCAGACACACACACACACACGCATTCACAGAATCACCTTATATTAAATTCTTGTGATTCATTGTAGACTTCTGTAATTCTGTGTATAGATTACGAGGGCTGACCCGCCCTTTTTGTACACAGATAGAGAAGCTGTCGGCATGTCTCACAGGGATCAAAACGATACCCTGGACGAGAGATGGGATTATGAGTTTTACTGTGTTAGACTCCTCCCCACCCACGCCAGGCCCCACTCTCCACAGTGATAACGCCAAGTCACCCACAGAATCTCCTCGCTCGTCATGAAAGCAAGCACTCCTGCGATGCATGTGCGTCCACAGATCTCCTTCAACTGATTAAGTGGATGGAAAACTTCTCGACGCCAGGACGATATTGCAAGGAGAAATGAGGAAGAAATTCGATACAAAGAGTCTGGAAAGATCGGCGCCACAAAGAGGAACAAACACGCGAGAGAACTCTAAGACATACGAGAAGTGAGGATGACCTGAGAAGAAGGGAAGATCGCCGATTTTAGAAGTCTTGATTTCTGTTAGCCTCCCCACAACGATCTACCGCATAAGATTCGTATGCTACTACTAATGCTCATACGGCCTGGTGGTACCTCGTGACCATTTCAGAGTCAGATCAATCCTCAAAAGGCTGCAACACTAGGGTG
>NW_024748758.1:0-20776 GCF_018991925.1 Homarus americanus
CCTAACCTATCCTAATCATACCAAACCTAACCTATCCTAAATTTATATATCATCAACAGATTTATAGATATGTTGGAGAAATAATTATCAAAAGTTTGTTGTCTCTGCAAATGTATTTTTAAAAAAGAAAATGAAATTAAAACTTTCTAGAGAACTCAATTGTGTCATGAGCGTTGCGGCTTGGTTAGGTTAGGTAACATTAGGTTAGGTTAGATAAGGTAAGGTAAGATTAGGTAAGGTGAGGTAGTGTTAGGGTTAAATACATTTTACTAATTTTGCATCAAAATAATCACGACTGAAGGTATCGGATAAAAAACCTCTGAATATAATTTTTTTTCTGAGAAAAAAATTTCTTTACCACTTATTTTTTGCCCCACTTTTTTTATTAAGTTTGATGAACTTAGATTAGGTTAGGTATTATTTAACTCTGAGTCATGGGTACTTATTGGATACTTGGCAGAATAACTTGTTATAACTTGGTCCTAACAAAGGCGGAGTCTAAGCAAAAATGTTCACTTGACCTCATATTTGGATTTCATTACTGAAGGATATTTACAGCTATACCACATTAATAAGGTCTATCTGCAAGTTTATTCAGTCATAAAAAATATATACCCTAAATGTGGACAATAAAAATCTTCTATTTTGGTACAAATTACTTGAAAAGTTGTAAGAAGACAAAAGCTGCATCTCTTCCATAAAGCGAGAAATAGAACAGCCAAGCCTCTTCTTGTCGTAAAAAAACTAATATTGTATTTTAGTATGTTGATGTACAAAACATTTTCTTCATTATTCTATGATAAAACAAGTCTAACAAGTATTATTAAAACATATATTATTAATTTTTTTTCATGCAATCCGGAAATAGCGACTACTATATCCAGGTTGATCGTGTTGAGGTCCTGTAAGTTACAGGCTAGATTACGAGCTCACTTACGGAGTTCGATGCCAAATATTTGTTTTGAGAATCCCGATCGGAGACTGTAAGTCCAGTTACTTGGTAAGCAAGTAGATACAGTGAAATAAACTGCTGTACCTAAATATTATGTAACTCAAAATATATTCCCAAAACAGCACGTTTACAGATGAAAATAAAAAAAAAGCATAAATAATACAAACAAAATCAATTAATATGTTTTTATTACAGTATTTTTAAATATCAGAAGCGTAGGTTCAGCGCTTCTTTTGTGTCTTTTTCCCGGTGAAGATGTAGTCTCCCCATGGCAGGTACTGGTCCTTTTGTACACGGCAGAAAGTGGTAGTTTCCTTCTTCTTCTTGTTGTTTTGGGTCTTGTTGTTTTGGGTCTTAGTGTGTTTTGTGGTCTGCAGTTTGTTAGATCGGGGGCCCTTCTCCTTCATCTGGCAAGGCTTCACCTCCACCTTAGTCACCTTCGACACAGTGCGTCGGAACACCATTGTGATGTACTGACACTAACAGCTCTCTCACTGAGGTCAAATCAAAATTTGACCATACAGAAAGAATTACGGTTTAATAAGGTTGGAATTTAAAGAAATTGACAACAAAATAAAGCTCTGTTTATCACTATAGTAAAGAGGGATGGTGTTTGTAAAGATGATGGATGGTGTTTGTAAAGATGATGGATGGTGTTATAATATGTAGTGATGATGGATGGTGTTATATGTAGTGATGAAGGATGGCGTTATATTGTAGTAATGATGGATGGTGTTATATGTAGTGATGATAAGAGGGTAATATATGTAGTGATGATGGATGGTGTTATATATATATATTGATGATGCATGATGCTATATGTAGTGATGATGGTTGGTGTTATATGTAGTGATGCTGGATGGTGTTATATGTAGTGATGATGGATAGAGTTATATGTAGTGATGATGGATGATGTTATATGTAGTGATGATGGGTGGTGTTATATGTAGTGATGTTGGATGGTGTTATATGTAGTGATGATGGATGATATTATATGTAGTGATGATAGGATGGTTCTATATGTAGTGATGATGGATGGTGTTATATGTAGTGATGATGGATGATGTTATATGTAGTGATGATAGGTTGGTTTTATATGTAGTGATGATGGATGGTGTTATATGTAGTGAGGATGGATGGAGTTATATGTAGTGATGATGGATGATGTTATATGTAGTGATGATGGTTGGTGTTATATGTAATGATGTCGGATGGTGTTATATGTCGTGATGGATGGTTCTATATGTAGTGATGGTGGATGGTGTTATATGTAGTGATGATGGATCGTGTTATATGTAGTGATGATGGATAGTATTATATGTAGTGATGATGATGGATGGTGTTATAAGTAGTGATGATGGATGTTATATGTATTGATGAAGGATGGTGTTAGTGAAGATTGTGAAGTGAGATGTAGTGAAGATTGTGAAGTGAGATGTAGTGAAGATTGTGAAGTCAGATGTGGTGAAGATTGTGAAGTGGGATGTAGTGAAGATTGTGAAGTGAGATGTAGTGAAGATTGTGAAGTGAGATGTAATGAAGATTGTGAAGTGAGATGTAGTGAAGATTGTGAAGTGAGATGTAATGAAGATTGTGAAGTGAGATGTAGTGAAGATTGTGAAGTGAGATGTAGTGAAGATTGTGAAGTGAGATGTAGTGAAGATTGTGAAGTGAGATGTAGTGAAGATTGTGAAGTGAGATGTAGTGAAGATTGTGAAGTGAGATGTAGTGAAGATTGTGAAGTGAGATGTAGTGAAGATTGTGAAGTGAGATGTGGTAAAGATTGTGAAGTGAGATGTGGTGAAGATTGTGAAGTGAGATTTGGTGAAGATTGTGAAGTGAGATGTGGTGAAGATTGTGAAGTGAGATATGGTGAAGATTGTGAAGTGAGATGTAGTGAAGATGTGAAGTGAGATGTAGTGAAGATTGTGAAGTGAGATGTAGTGAAGGTTGTGAAGTGAGATGTAGTGAAGATTGTGAAGTGAGATGTAGTGAAGATTGTGAAGTGAGAGGTAGTGAAGATTGTGAAGTGAGATGTAGTGAAGATTGTGAAGTGAGATGTAGTGAAGATTGTGAAGTGAGATGTAGTGAAGATTGTGAAGTGAGATGTAGTGAAGATTGTGAAGTGAGATGTAGTAAAGATTGTGAAGTGAGATATGGTGAAGATTGTGAAGTGAGATGTAGTGAAAGATTGTGAAGTGAGATGTAGTGAAGATTGTGAAGTGAGATGTATTGAAGATTATGAAGTGAGATGTAGTGAAGATTGTGAAGTGAGATGTAGTGAAGTTTGTGAAGTGGGATGTAGTGAAGATTGTGAAGTGAGATGTAGTGAAGATTGTGAAGTGGGATGTAGTGAAGATTGTGAAGTGGGATGTAGTGAAGATTGTGAAGTGAGATGTAGTGAAGATTGTGAAGTGAGATGTAATGAAGATTGTGAAGTGAGATGTAGTGAAGATTGTGAAGTGAGATGTAGTGAAGATTGTGAAGTGAGATGTAGTGAAGATTGTGAAGTGAGATGTAGTGAAGATTGTGAATTGAGAAGTAGTGAAGATTGTGAAGTGGGATGTAGTGAAGATTGTGAAGTGAGATGTAGTGAAGATTGTGAAGTGAGATGTAGTGAAGATTGTGAAGTGAGATGTAGTGAAGATTGTGAAGTGAGATGTAGTGAAGATTGTGAAGTGAGATGTAGTTAAGATTGTGAAGTGAGATGTGGTAAAGATTGTGAAGTGAGATGTGGTGAAGATTGTGAAGTGAGATGTGGTGAAGATTGTGAAGTGAGATGTGGTGAAGATTGTGATGTGAGATATGGTGAAGATTGTGAAGTGAGATGTAGTGAAGATGTGAAGTGAGATGTAGTGAAGATTGTGAAGTGAGATGTAGTGAAGGTTGTGAAGTGAGATGTAGTGAAGATTGTGTAGTGAGATGTAGTGAAGATTGTGAAGTGAGATGTAGTGAAGATTGTGAAGTGAGATGTAGTGAAGATTGTGAAGTGAAATGTAGTGAAGATTGTGAGGTGAGATGTAGTAAAGATTGTGAGGTGAACATAAGAACATAAGAACATAAGAAAGTGGGATACTGCAGGAGGCCGACTGGCCCATACAGGGCAGATCCTTTCACACCCATCCCAGCACTTCCATGTGCCTATCCAACTTCGTCTTGAAGCTCCCTAGCGTCCCCGATCCTACTATAGCACTCGGTAGCCTATTCCACATATCCACAACTCTATTACCAAACCAGTGCTTGCCTATATCCTTTTTCTTGAACTTGAATTTATCTAATTTAAAGCCACGGTTCTAGTTATTTCTGTTATTACTGAGCTTCAGAACATCTTCTTCCATTTCAATTCTTGTTAATCCCACCACCCACTTGTACACCTCATATCTCCCTAATCCCCACGCTTCTCTAATGAATGTGTTTCAAGCTTTTTCAGTCTTTTCTTCATATGGAAGGTTTCTAATATTATGGATCGGCTTTTGGTCATTCTTCTTGTACTCTCTCAAAGAATCTCCATGCATTCATTCTATAATAAGGACACCAGAACTGAACCGCATAATCCATGTGTGGCCTCACTAATGCTAGGTAAAGTTTCAAGATAACGTCAGCAGTTCTGTTACTCACAGACCTAGATATGAACCCAAGAATCCTGTTTGCCTTGTTGCGAACGCTAATACATTGTTTTCTAGGTTTCAAGTCGTTGCTAACAAATACACCTTGATTTTTTTCACAAACTGAGTTTTCTATTTCCGTGTTACCTAGTTTATACTTAACGCTTGTATTCGTCTTCCCTATCTGTAGTACCTTGCATTTATCACTATTAAAATTCATTTGCCAGTCTACTGACCACTCATGTAAGGTATCTAGATCTCTTTGAAGGTGTTCAAAGTCACTGTCTGAATTTATCACTCTCCCCATTTTGGTATCATCTGCAAATTTACTAATCCTACTAGTTATGCCTAAATCAAGATCATTAATGAATATAACAAAAAGCAGAGGGCCTAATACAGATCCCTGGGGAACTCCGCTTTTGACCGCACCCCAGTCTGACTTTAATCCACGCATAAAGGACTCTCTTTGCTTTCCTACCAGTTAACCATGACCCAATCCATTTAAATACTGATCCACCTATTCCACGGCTTTACCTTCCTTATCAATTCTCATGAGGGACTCTATCGAATGCTTTACTGAAATCTAAATAAATTATACTGCGACTTATCATTATCTACCGCTCAAATACTTGAGAAAAGCTGCTAAATTTAGAGACAAGAACGCCCCTGCGAACCCGCATGAGAAGAATGAATTGAAGTTGAATGTTTCAAGGTGGCTTGATTTTTGTAGCAATAATTGACTTCTTTAAAAGTAACTTGCCTATGATTGGACTTTTGGAGACTAATGGGACGATAATTTGATGCTATTGATTTATCACCCTTTTTGAAAATCGGAACTACATTTGCAAGTTTCAAGCTTCTGGCACTAGGCCCTATCTTGTCGACTTATTAAATAAAAACTGCTAATGGATTACTCAACTCATCTCTACATTCTTTTAATATTCTAGCATATACCTCGCCTGACCAGGCGATTTATGAGGCTTCAGTTTGTTAATTACTTTAAGCAATATCGCTATTTCAGTAATATTGATATTCATCAACATATTTTCTATACTGTCGTTATATACCTTATGAACTTCTGGAAACTGTGCTAGGTTTTCATTTGTGAATACGGAGCGAAAATGACTATTTAACGTACTACACATTTCTAACTCATCATCAGTCATTTCTCCTGTCGAAGTTTTAAGGGGACCTATTGTATCTCTAACCTTTGATTTATACAGTTGATAAAAAGCTTTGGGGGTATATTTCGATTCGTTTGCTACCTTGATTTCATAATTTCTCTTTGCTTTCCTAATTTAATTTCTGTTTATACCTGTCTTGTTAGGTTTTGATAGTAACCAAGTAAGTGATTTTCGCCTTTCTTAACTTTTCTATATGCTCCTTTCTTTTTCCCTAGAAGATCTAAGAGTCTTTTATTCATCCATTTTGGTTGGTTCCGTATCGATCTGAATTTTCTTTTAGGGATGTGTTTATTTTGGGCATTATTGATTGTCGCAATAAATTGTTCATAAGTAGCTGCAAAATTAAATTCGGGGTTATCCCGTCCTAAGTTGACAGTTTCCGGAGGTGTGGGGGGGATTAATCTTTTGACCATAGGGTCATCCCTTAGGTCTCTCCTTATGCTACCGTAATTAGCATTCCTAAAATCCGGGATCAAGGCCGAATTTTCCTTCTTCCTGCCATCCCATATTATGTTAAAATATATGGCTTTATGATCACTGTTTCCTAGTTCGTCTCCAATCCCAACATCTTTTACTAGATTTTCATTATTACTGAGAACTAAATCGAGGATATTATTTCCTCTAGTGGGCAAGTTTATAAATTTATATATAAAACTATCCTGTACTACTTCTATAAAATCTTCAGATTCATTATCGCTAAGTTGATTTTTCCAATCTATGCCTGAAAAGTTGAAATCGCCTAGAATATATACATTGTTTCTATCAGATACCTTCTTTATTTCCTCCCATAGCAATTTACCATCGTTCCTACTCAAATTAGGTAGTCTATATATAACACCAATGACTACGGATTCACTGCCCTCACCAATCTCTACCCAAATACTTTCATTGTCGCTATTTGTTTTAATGTTTGATTTATTGCAGCCTTTTAATGACACCCTGATATACACTGCTACACCGCCACCTCTCCTTCCTACTCTGTCAAATTTAAATAGGTTATATCCTGGAATATGAAATTCTGCTAAAAATGCTTGCTGTTTGAATTTATCCATGTTTCCGTTATTGCAATTATATCTATGTTCTCTTTACTAACAATGGCCCTGAGCTGGTCCATTTTGTTACACAGGCTTCTACTATTAGTATAATAAACACTCAATATATTTCTTCCGTTTCTATCTGTTTTACATTTATTACTTTGATGTTTGTTATTATGACTAACTATATTTTCAGCATTATCTACCTCTGTTTCACTACTTCCCAGGACCTGCTTGTTTTTTGACTCCCATTTTCCCCGACCCCTCTCTACTGGCGAAACCCCCCCTTCGGAGTGACAATTTCACGCTCCAGGGATGCAGACAACGTCTTTACCCCCTCACGAGACAAGTGTACTCCGTCGCGACAGTACAGGTAGTCGTTGCCATAAAATCGTTGCCCGTCATCAATGAATGCCCAACCATTGTTTGCTCAATGTTTTTCCAGTCGGCAATTAATAGCAATTGCCCTGGACAGCCATTCACGACCAACCCCTCTTCTAGGCAAGACACCACATACTATCGGGACCCCTCCCCTATCTCTAATCTTCCCCAGCGCCTCCCTATACCTCTTGAAAAGTTCCTCACTCCTAACCTAACCTATGTCGTTTCCCCCCACACTAAGACACACTACTGGATTGGTACCCTCCCCTGACAAAACTCTGTCTAACCTCTCGGCTACATGCCCTATCCCAGCCCCAGGAAAACATACCCTAGTCCTACGTTTCCTATCTCTCGCACAAAAAGCCCGATCCATAAACCTCACCTGGCTAAAGATTGTGAAGTGAGATGCAGTGAAGATTGTGAAGCGAGATGTAGTGAAGATTGTGAAATAAGATTATAAAGTAAACTGTAGTAATTGAGGTTAAACGAACGCGGGTTATTCTGTAGTATATCCGTGTCTTGTTAACGTGGAACCAACATGGCGGTGGTTCTCAATATAGATACGTTATTTTGCCGGGAATTTCTGTCAAAACAAAATATGAATCAACCATATTTAGCCTAAATTAACCTAACGGCTTTATTATATATTCTAAGTTTTTTAAGTTGGATAGATCAGATCAGGTTAGGTTAAGTCAGGTTGGGTTAGGTTAGGTTAGTTTTGTTAATTTTGCCACTTAGAGGCTAGTTTATTGTGCCCCCTATACTCATCCTGTCAGCTGTAGCACAGAGAGATTACAAAGTGGTGTTAGATGAGGTAGGTGGTTAAGTTAAGTTTCAATAGGTTAGGTTAGATTATGTCAGGTTGGGTTAAGTTAGGTTAGGTAGGTAATAAGTAGATAGGTTATGTTAGGTAGGTGGGAAAGTTAGGTTTGATTAGGTTAGCTTATGTCAGACGGGGAGGTTAGGTTAGATTACGTCAGGTTAGGTTAGATTATGTAAGGTTAGGTCAGATTACGTCAGGTTAGGTTAGATTATGTCAGGTTAGGTTAGATTATGTCAGGTTAGGTTAGATTATGTCAGGTTGGGATTGGGTCGTCAGGTTAGGTTAGATTATGTCGTTGGGTCAGTTACGTCAGGTTAGGTTAGATTATGTCAGGTTGGGTCAGTTACGTCAGGTTAGGTTAGATTATGTCAGGTTAGGTTAGATTATATGTCAGGTTAGGTTAAGATTATGTCCAGGTTAGGTTAGATTACGTCAGGTTAGGTTAGATTATGTCAGGTTAGGTTAGATTATGTCAGGTTAGGTTAGATTATGTCAGATTAGGTAAGTAGGTGGAGGTGGGTAAAAAAGGTTAGGTTAGGTCGGCAGGTTTTAGTGTAGGAGCTTAAGTAATCCAGTAAAAATTTCATGTTAATTTTTGACACCATACATTATAATAATCCTTATAAACTATGTTAAGGAACTGTGGTGTCATTTTTTCTGAACGGTTTATTATAAGTTTTATGCCTTTAAAGAAGTTTTATCAAAGAGCGGCATAATGAACCACAGATGTATTACCATTAAGTCCTAATTAACTTAAAACATGACTAATAACCTATGAATATGTAGTATTATATGATTACAATTTAACATAATATATCATGAATGCTGTTATAATATCATAAGTGTGTTACAAACATGGCTGCTCATATATGCCATCCTGTCTCTGTAGAAGAGGTTGCCGGTAAAATGAGTATTTGCACAAGACAAATAGTGGAAATTAAACATATACATTACCATTATCTGAAAGCAGAACCACCGTTTTGCATATTTATTAAAGTTTGTGATGGTATACATCATGTATAAACAAGTCTGGGGTTATTATTTGACATTGCTTTGGTCCTTGGCATCAAGTCTTCTGTGTACAACAGATTCACCTTGTTGAGCATTTCTCATCATCTGGCAGCAGTTACATCTCGGTGCATGTCATCCTATTCTTCTGATTCTGTATGAACAATGATCCATTTCCTGACCATCCACGTTAACAAGTTCTGCGGTTGCTTCTGGAATTTAATTGGTTGGTCTGATATTACTAGTATGAAACAGTCATTGTCAATCTTCCAGCCATGCTCTAATTGTGAAAGCATTTCACTGTCTGCATCACAAGACCACAGAAGAGCTTGATACCTTCCTCTCAATATATGATACTTTAGAGTTGCTGCAGTCGCTAGTAGTTCTCCAGCTTCTGCCTGCGTTTTCTTGAAGAGATGCCATCTAAGTTATGACAGTTTAGTGAAAGTCATTCGTGGACAGTAGAGCTTAAATACAAATTCCTTTAGACCAATAAACATGTCTGCTGGAGGGCATTTGGTCTACTCAACATCTTGAATGCATCTAGGACTTTTGTGTTAGATTTCATCAAAGTGCTCCAACATGCTTTCTTTCCTTTGCCAACAAATTTTCCAATGCAGTCAGATCCTGTGAAGGCATGGAAACCTGTAAGGCTCTCTGCCCAATGTGTCGTCGCTCACCAGTTCCTGTTTTCATACTTGTATTTTCTCCAAGTTGAGGCTGCTTTAATATGCCAAACACATCAGTGTCTGGTGACTTGATATGTACAGTGCTGCCCTTCTGTGATGCATATACTGTATGTCCTGCTTAAGTTCTATAACTTGTGATAGCAATTTGATGGTTGAAGTCTTATTTGCTGCTTTCCACGACAGAAGATTAACCTTGGACATCTTTTCCCAGATGCTCAATGGACCAACAATACGTTTCTTGACAAAATTTTCTTAATTTTGTCTTCCAACTTCATATGCACATAGATTGTCATATTTGGCATTTTCTGGCATTACAGCTCCAGTTACCAAGTTTAAAAGAGCATCATTTTCCTGGGATTACAGTCACCAATAACATTGTGTAGCTTCTGTACATCAGCATATTGACGGCTGACAATAGCTGTAGAGAGCTCATGATGTTCTGTTCTTTTGTAATCTTTATGAATTTGATATTTTATGTAATGAACTTAATTTGAAAACCCAAATGGTATTATATGATCTTTTTTCACCTTAGACACTCTGTGCGTCATGCCTCTCAAGTGATTTTTTTCCTCTCTTACTTCTCTGGACAAATACGACCTTTATCCCATCAGAAAAAATATCACCATATATTTTCTTAATCTACAGGTGCCAAGGTTTAAAATGACGGATGGTGTTAAAATTAACCTGAAATTTTTACGTGACCACATATTGTCTTGTTGAGTTTCTGAGAGAACTTCACGGCTAAATAGCGCCTCTGTATTGATAGCCGGTACATGTCGTAATATCCACCGCTCATAGTTAAATCTTTATGTCCGTTTATTTTGTCCTAATTTAAGTATCAAAGAGTGTTTTTATTTTTAAGTATCTTAAGTATCTTTTTTCCACACTCTTAAGTATCTAAGTATGATGTTTTTTTCATTTTTAAGTAACTAACCATATTTTTGTTGTCATTATAAAATGTGATTGATATAGACAACAGAAGTAAATATCAGCTGGAGGTCGTAAACGAAGCTGATGTGAAGTATTTTGACTCACTGTTCCCACGAACTAATTGCTTCTCTGGTTTATACCGAAGAAATAAAACCGTCAACGAACCATCCGATTCAAATGTGTCTTAGGCGATACAGGGTGTTTAGGCGTCATTCTGATACCAGAATGACTTTGTGTACTGTGGTGAAGCTGGGGGTAGGATAGGGTTGGGTTGGGTTGGGATGGGTTAGGATTACGCATGTGTGGGTATATTCTGTCGCATTTTATAGGTATCTTGCGTCTTTCTCTTTATTCCTTCTTTATCATGAGTATCTGTGCCTATTAATACACCACCTCGCAGGATAGTGGAAGAGGAATGGATAATAACGAGATAATATTCTTCTTACATATACCTTAGCTTGATTACAGGTAACACCAGGTAGAAGTTACGTGACTCTTAAGAGTTTTCCTCGACTTGGCTGATTCAACTGTAAGACTTGCTGTATTTATCCTTATTAAAATCCTCCACCTGTAAGACCCTCCACTTGTAAGACTCTCCACCTGTAAGACCCTCCACTTGTAAGACTCTCCACTTGTAAAACCCTTTATGGATTTGAAATACCTTCTCGTCTTGACTCCACTAGTACTGTACACACCCTCTCTAGCCTTAGTTTACAGTAATGTTGAAGTATATAATGAAGACTCACAGCTCATGGGTTAGAAAAACAAAAGATGCTTGTTTTATTTATTTATTTATTTATTTATTTATAGCTTATTTTAGAATCCCCGAAAGTTAGAACAAAATGGCTGACGGGACTCACAAGCGGGCGATGTTTACAGTATGGACCAAGAATAAAAAATAAATGAAAATAAAATAAATAAATCGTAAATTGGTGCATTGTTTCTCCAGGGGTAATTATAGAAGTACAAATGTTCTCCAGCAGTGGGTAACGATCATAGCCACGTATAGAGCTTCTAACGCAGGTAGATTGATATAGATGCATTACCTGGAGTTAGTGGGTTACAGGGCCCTCCTACACGATAATATTAAAGGTGTTTTTCCTTCTGTTTGTGGCACTTGAGGTGTTTAGGTTAGGGTTAATTAAAATGGTTTAGTTATAATAGTTATATTACGATAAGTTAAGTTGAATTTAGAACTTTTGATTTGCATATATCGTGTTTTAGAAGGATTTGTTAGCTAATAAGTTGAATTTGGATAAGTTTAGTTTAATTTAGATCATTTGATTTTACAAGGTCGTATTATAATGACTGGGAACCATATAGAAAACTGTTAGAGAAGTAAATATTTCTACGGCAGTGAATGAGTAAGTCAATAAGTGGTGTATAGAGCTGCTGACGCAACTTAAACGGTATATACTGTACATTATATGTTATCAGAGCTTTCCTGTTGTACGTAACCGCCTCCGTCAAAGTGTCTTACTGGCTCATGTGAAGATTAGCCTCTAGTTTATTTAACCTCAAGATTAACTACACTGGCACTGCCTGACCTGACCTGACCTGACCTACCCTACCCTACCCTACCCTACCCTACCCTACCCTACCCTAACCTAACCTAACCTAACTTAACTTCCCAAGTAGCGTTAGGTTAATCATTAGTTGAAATAAGCTGGGAGGGTTAATCTTCAGGTAATCTATCTTAATTAACAATTTTGGTCAGGTGAGGCCTTCCTTACCTTACTCGAGAGCAGGAGGAGGAGGACTTGCTAACGTCTACAGATCATCGTCAACCAAGGCAGATGTTGAATACCTTTTGTTTACCTTCGTGGCTTAAGAACACATCTTAACACCATAAGACTATTCGCCTCAATACAATAATACAGTAATTGATTATTGTATTCTAATAAAATTTACGGTGTATCTTGTGAACCAGATGTATTGTTTGACCTTAGTGAATGAGAAACTGGTTGAGGTGTATTGTGGTAAACATCCTTAAGAGCAGCTCTGTGTGTTCTTACGACCTCAAAGTAACACAAAAGGTAGCCAATATCTGCCCTTGATCAGTCACTTTATGTAGATGTCAATTGTGTCATTTTTCTAGACTTAGTGCCCCCTGGAGGAGAAAGTAAATACAATGTTGATATATTTTGGTCACAACACACACTAGTAGATTATTTTTCCTTTTTAACTAAATAATTAACACTATGAAGCTAACTAATTATATAACTCAAAGATGGTAACCAATATGGCGTCGATATTGTTCACATACTCTATGATAAATAGATGTATTGTCTGTTTAATTTTAGGGAAGAATTTAATTTATAAACTTTTGAGAATCTGGATACAGGAGTTTTGTCTTTGTGTGTGTGTGTGTGGTGATGATGACGCATACTTTCCTCTGCAGTGAAAAAATATCTTGACATTGCAAAGTTTAACTGTAAGCCGAAGGAACGTTTGTAATGTGACTTGTTATGTGAAATTGTAACTTGAAATTCTTTGTGAAAAAATATTTCCCTATAAAGTTTGGCAATAAATGAAGTATTACATCAAGGTGTAACTTGTAGTTCCTTGTGGAGTAATTACCTATGTGGACGATACAGCTACTCCAGGGTGTAAGACCTAGAGTAGAAAGTCTTTAGACCTTACCTGAGGTTGAAAGACTCTTATAGTGGAACGTCTTAGGTATTGAAACTTTAATTACAGTAAATAAAATATAATCTACCTAAACATTCCTTCACCTGGCGACAACTAATGATACAGGTGGTGTAATAGCTCTTTAAAATTCCTCCGTTTGATATAATAATGACCACACATGAACTTATAATGTGCAATATCTTGATAACACATTAGCTGCAACATTACACATAGTCCAGTGTATGTGTAGTGAGGGACATCTACCTAAATGAGTTACAGAATGTGGAGTTGAGGCAAAAAAAGTTGGGACATGTTTGAGATCATCAGTTGAGCCAAACGTTTATACTCAATATTGTTTTAATGGTATTTTAGAGCGACCGAAAAATGTAAACAAAATGGCCGGCTAGGTGACACATACCTTACAAGAAATAAACATGAGAACGAACACACACACACACACACACACACACACACACACACCAGATTTACCCACATTATCACCAGACTATCGGCATACCTGGTCGGTGGACACCTGCCTCCTCCTCCTCCTCCTCACCTTGTTAATATGCTAATATGCTAATATGCTCTGGTATGTTCCAGTCTATTTAAGATATGCTCCCATCTATCTTAAAGAGCTTATGCTAGGTTGGTCTGATATGCTCCTCAAAGACTATGCTGATATACTCTTGTCATCTGATATGCCATTATGTTCATATCACTCTAAAGGATATACTAATATGTTCTGATATGTTGGTATGGTTCTGTCTCTCAGAGGGTGTGCTGATGTACTATAAGAGCATATGGGGTATGCTGATATACTTGGTTATGTAGCTAGGCTCTTATCTCTCTTACAGGGTATGCTAATATACCCTGATATGCTTGCATCTATCTCTGAGCGTATACTGGTTGACTGTAATGACATAAGAGATATGCTGGTATGCTTCTAAGGGAATATGTTAACATACTCTAATAATAATTTGAAATGAGGTTAGCTATACCTTAGATTCAGGGGATATACTGATATGATATGAATTAACCTAAAAGTATACTGATATGTTCTCAAGGCATTCAGGGGATCTGTTAGTATGCTTCGACATACTTTCGGAACAAGGTAAACTGGACCTTCAGAAGATAGGGTGATATGCTGACATATTCTGATGGATCTAAGAGAGTGGAAGACTATGAGAGCTAGTTAATATACTCAGGTATGTTGATATCCCTTCATGGCACTTGGGATATATGGTAATATACTCCGATGTGTCTCTTTGGATATACTGATATGCCACTAATGGGTCCCCAGAAAGCAGGAGACAAGTTGATCTGCTTCGAGGACACTAATCTGTATAATAATTTTTTCCCTGACTGTTAAGAAGTATACTGGTATATTTCAAATGTTGCTTAGTATTATAGTATACTTTGGGCTGTTCTGAACATATTTCACAGCTGATTTTCAGAAATATATGCTGCTGTCACTGGCTTGTTTTTTCCGGAGACATTGATTATACTTTGAGTATGTTGATATGCTTTGTTACCAGTCAAGGAATATGCTGATATGTTCTGACACTTCTCAGTGATTACCCTGATATACTTAGATACCTGACAGTATTTATTGGAGTATAGTGTCCTATACTCTGATGTCATTCTATTGATATGCTGATGAGCTGACATACCGCTTTATGTAACTGTGATATATTGAATCATATACATCCATTCCTCACGCTTAATATATATGATATTCTAAACAATGCTGATATTATTTATGTTATACCCTGATTATATACTAACATACTACAGTGTCATTTATAGTGTATGATATTAAACATTCGGGGGTATACTTTGAGGTTATTTAGAGAATATGATGGCAAACGGTGATATAATCTGATGCCATATTTGGTATACACAGATATATTGATATAATTTATATAATATACCGATAGATATAACTAAATATCTGTGAAGTAAATCCTGTACTTTTTGATATACCATTCAGGGTGAAGGTATGCTAATATATCACAATAGCACCCGTGTCTCAGCGCTAATATACCCTGATGGCACACTTAACATCCTGGCGCCGGTCGTGGGGTATACTGATATGCTAAAGTCTTCTTCATCTTCTAATATCTCGACTTCAGCTTCGTAAGCTGTGATTACTTAAACGTATTTAACGCTCGTTTACGTAACTTTTTTGTAGAATAAATGAATGTATATCCGGGGTTCTTCTGTTTCTTTGTCCATCTGATGTTTGCGTCCATGTTGAGGAGAACCACTTAGCAGGGGCTCGCATTTTCCCATAATGTGTTACCTCAAGTTCCATAATTTGCACTTAGTGAAGCCACGATATCCCGCGTTATGTTGCCCGTCTTACTTCCTTCTGGGTTATGTGTCTTAAGTTGGTGAAAAAATTAAATTAAGGCTGAATTATTGTTAAATGTTAAGGTATTATAGTACTTGTCTGTCATGTTGTTAATATAACATAGTTTCACCAGCAGTATGTACTCAAGAGCTTATTAACATCGTTGACGAGTCAGAGCCGCAACACTGAACCAATCTATATGAACATTAACACAAAAAATAAATTGTTACATTACATCGACTATCAAGACATAACTTACAATACAAATTAATAAATAATTGTACCAGGCAGATAAAATATTAGTTACAAAAAATTATGAAAATAGTCTTAATGTTCACGCCAGAACTTACCCCATAACAAAAGCCATACAACATTTTCCCAGTTAAGACTTCGTTAAATACAATCTCAAACTCCTTCTCAGAAACTGTGTGTTGGTGGTGTGCCACGTGTGGTGTGTGTGTGTGTGTGTGTGTGTGTGTGTGACAGCACCTTTGATTTATACAAATATTCACCCAAATGAATAACACCAAGTAATTCACCATGTTATTCACGACTCTTAGATCACTTGGCTTGCGTCTCTCAAAAGGTCGAGCCAAGGTCAGCTGATTCAGTAAACACCGCTCACATTAATAGGGACCTGCCACACTTTGCCATAAACAGATAAATTGTACCGGGAATTTTCCCCCCACACACTCATCATTGTCACTTTATGTAACTTGCTGACAAGACCCATGACCCTTCAGGCCTTTTACGCCCTTAATGCATGAGTCATAAAGGCAAGCATGAACTCCGCATGCTTCCCAGTTGGGCACTGTAAACGCTTCTGCGCTTCACCTTGCACAGGATGTAACGGGGTGCCCAATAAACTAGCCCCCTCGTGGGCAATCTGTAATCACTACCACTGTCTCACGGCCCAGAGTAGTAGTTGGACATATCACTAGACAGGGAAATTCACACTTAACACAAGTGTTATCTCAAGGTCATATTCACAACACTTCCCTGGACAGAATTCATAATTTATTTTCTCATATTACATCTGTGTGTATACCTGCTACTAGATAAACAGAAAATGCCAAGAAGTGTTTACATCAAGCGCTGCCACTTAAGAGTTCCAAGAACTAAATTAAAACAATTAGTGTGTGTGTGTGCATGGTGTGAGTGTGCATGGTGTGTGTGTGTGTGTGTGTGAGTGTGCATGGTGTGTGTGTGTGCATTGTGTGTGTGTGTGTGTGTGTATATGGTGTGTGTTTGTTTGTTTGTATGGTGTGTGCATGGTGTGTGTGTGTGTGTGTGTGTATGTGTGTATGGTGTGTGTATGTTTATGGTGTGTGTATGTATGGTGTGTGTGTGTGTGTGTGTATGTGTGTGTATGGTTTGTGCATGTACGGTGTGTGTATGGGTGTGTGTGATTGTGCATGGTGAGTGTGTGACTGTGTATGGGGTGAGTGTGTGTGTGTGTGTGTGTTTCCATTGCCATGAGGATATCATACAATTCTTAAAGCACTGGTCACATGGGCGCATTTTTTTTTAGCAATTTCTTGCCGGAAAGTTATTTCGAGCAATTTTCGAGAAATTCGAGCAAGTTTTTGAAGCATTTGTATTGACAATCGAGATAGTCAATTTCTTGACTATTTCGAGCAAGATTATCGGTTCAAAACCCGGTTAATACCATATTTAATGACACGAAGCTTATTTATCGAGTATTTACCTTGGCTATATATAACATAGATCAATAACATTATGTATAAAATGCACAAACAGTTTTTTACGACACACTGAGTTTATTATTTGGGTGGTGTTTTGGCGTGTTTGTTTACAAAACACAAGCCCATACAGCCGGTCATTCTCCACACACTAACAACCCTCCCTACTGTAACTACGATAGTTGAACCAGTCTATATTAAACACTTGTTCTTCCTCCTCGCCAGCCACATACGAGTCCCCAATAGTTTTTCTTCGCTTTCTCTCATTTCTTTTTAATAATAACAATAATACCAAGGATAGCTGCTGCGTCGTCTGCATTGTTGTTGTGATGTTCCGTCTCCCTTCTACTCGCACAGCGGCGTTAACTTTTTTTTTCTTGCTGTAGTAACTGAACCAAGAGCCACTCGTGTGACCACATTTGGAAGAAATTACTCGTAATTTCTTGCTCCAAATTAATTGCTCATCAAAGGGATCGTGTGACCGTAACTTAAGTCACCCTTTAAGAAAAACTGTAAATACTGATTCACAAAACTTAAGGATAATTTCTGATTTGGAACCATCGGTGTAATGCAGAAAACAGTTATTGTATTCTAAAACCTACCCAAGAAATCTTTTACCCACTTACGATATAATTCTTTTCTATTCCATCAATAGATGTTATTTTACTTTTTTATACATATTTTTATTTTAGTAATTTATAAACTATTTTCTTTATATACTTCATACTAAGTATCGCAAAAGAAAATAACCCATTTCTGCCATACCCGACTGTTCTTTTCTTTCTTGTGGTGAAGGTTTTTGACAATTGATATATATATAAAGTTGAGTTAAGAATAATGACTCTGATATTATAGCCATTAGGTCCTGAATAATAAGTGGTGTCTAAGTGAACAAATGTATGATGTCTTCAATTACCAGCGTAGTGTTGGGTAACAGTGGGGGTAGAAGCGAAGGGTAGGAGTGAAGGGTGGGAGTAAGGCGTGGGAGTAAGGGGTGGGAGTAAGGGGTGGGAGTAAGGGGTGGGAGTAAGGCGTGGGAGTAAGGGTGGGAGTAAGGGGTGGGAGTAAGGGGTAGGAGTAAGGGGTGGGAGTAAGGGGTGGGAGTAAGGGATGGGAGTAATGGGTGGGAGTAAGGGGTGGGAGTAAGGCGTGGGAGTAAGGCGTGGGAGTAGGGCGTGGGAGTAAGGGGTGGGAGTAAGGGGTGGGAGTAAGGGGTGGGAGTAAGGGGTGGGAGTAAGGCGTGGGAGTAAGGCGTGGGAGTAAGGGGTGGGAGTAAGGGTGGGAGTAAGGGGTGGGAGTAAGGGGTGGGAGTGGGGTGGGAGTAAGGGGTGGGAGTGGGGGCCAGGAGTGGGGTGGGAGTAAGGGGTGGGGAGTGAGGGGGTGGGAGTGTGGTGGGTTGGGAGTAAGGCATGGGAGTAAAGCGTGGGAGTAAGGGTGGGGGAGTTAGAGTGTGAGTAGGGGTGGGAGTAAGAAAAGGGGTAGGAGTGAGGGGTGGGGAGTAAGGGGTGGGAGTAAGGGGTGGGAGTAGGAGGTGGGAGTAAGGCGTGGGAGTAAGGGTGGGAGTGGGGTGGGAGTAAGGGGTGCAGTAAGGGTAGGAGTAAGGGGTGGGAGTAAGGGGTGGGAGTAAGGGGTGGGAGTAAGGCGTGGAAGTAAGGGTGGGATTAAGGGGTGGGATTAAGGGGTCGGAGTAAGGGGTAGGAGTAAGGGGTGGGAGTAAGGGGTGGCAGTAAGGGGTGGCAGTAAGGGGTAGGAGTAAGGGTTGGGAGCAAGGGGTACGAGTAAGAGGGTGGAAGCAAGGGGTGGAAGCAAGGGGTGGGAGTAAGGGGTATGAGTAAGTGGTAGGAGTAAGTGGTAGGAGTAAGGGGTAGAAGTAAGGGGTAGAAGTAAGGGGTAGGAGTAAGGGGTGGAAGTAAGGGGTAGAAGGAAGGGGTGGGAGCAAGGGGTGGGAATAAGGGGTGGGAATAAGGGGTGGGATTAAGGGGTGGGAGTAAGGGGTAGGAGTAAGGGGTAGGAGTGACGAGTAAGAATGTGGGACAAGAGGGAGGGGTAGCAGTGGGGGGTAGGGTTAGGTTACAAACTTCTATTTACTTCATCATCTGTATCCTGCTGGTGATGTTCTCTCTTTAAACAATTTGTAAAATAAATAAATAAATGGTCAGGTGTAAATGGTAAGAATTTAACAGAGTAATACTGAGGTATTACAAGAAAGAACTAAAAACTGTCAACTGTGTGTATCAACATTTTATAAAAGTATTTGTGAAGCTGTAAAATACTTAGATATAAACTTTTAATTCAACTCTGTAATAAAAATAATTGCAATAATGAATCTAAACAAGAAATGAACTGGGTGAAAAAATCTACAAAATACTAAAAATATAAAAAAGAAGAATTACAGTAAAACCTGAATCATTGTAATAAACATATTAAACTTTTCGTTGTTATGACCTAAAACAAACAAGGAAGACTCGTCTAGATTTTCGCTCTGTGAATTAACTCCTTGGATCGCTTTTGGGCAAGAGGGGAGTTACTCGGACTTATTCCGTGAAAATATTCCCAACTGTCCATAGAATCCGTTACAGTTTCCTTTATAGTAAGTGACTCACAAATGATTAATATTCCCATTCACCAATACTTTATTATATCAGAGAACAGTGCAGAGATAAGCTGGCCAATGAGCGATGGTCAAAGATAATACAGATTTAATACTGGATTGATAAGTACAGCTATAGTGATTTGTTTCATGTTACAGTAATAATAAACTTTATCAAATGTTATAACTACCAAAGTGTTATTTTCATGATCGATACCCTGCTGCCAGGATTATAACATCGTTTAAAAGTTCAGTAAAAATATCATGCAGATTAAAACCTAACCTAGTGTATCGTAACCTAACTTAGCCTTTCCTAAGCTAACTTAGACTATCCTAAACTAGCCTAACCTATCCTAATCACACCAAACCTAACCTATCCTAAATTTATATATCATCAACAGATTTATAGATATGTTGGAGAAATAATTATCAAAAGTTTGTTGTCTCTGCAAATGTATTTTTAAAAAAAAAAAATGAAATTAAAACTTTCTAGAGAACTCAATTGTGTCATGAGCGTTGCGGCTTGGTTAGGTTAGGTAACATTAGGTTAGGTTAGATAAGGTAAGGTAAGATTAGGTAAGGTGAGGTAGTGTTAGGGTTAAATACATTTTACTAAATTTGCATCAAAATAATCACGACTGAAGGTATCGGATAAAAAACCTCTGAATATAATTCTTTTTCTGAGAAAAAAATTTCTTTACCACTTATTTTTTGCCCCACTTTTTTTATTAAGTTTGATGAACTTAGATTAGGTTAGGTATTATTTAACTCTGAGTCATAGGTACTTATTGGATACTTGGCAGAATAACTTGTTATAACTTGGTCCTAACAAAGGCGGAGTCTAAGCAAAAATGTTCACTTGACCTCATATTTGGATTTCATTACTGAAGGAT
>NW_024748759.1:0-12753 GCF_018991925.1 Homarus americanus
CATCTTAGGAGACTTTAACGCCAGGCACAGGATTTTCCACAATATGAGTAATAACGCCGTGGGAAACGCCCTTAATCAATTAATAAACCTAGGGAAAATGATTCATCTAGGTCCTAACTTTCCAACCTGGAGAAATCACAATACACAATCGACCCCAGACAAAATTTTTACCAACAACAAAGCCTTTTTCAATTACCATTTAAAACAAGGACCTCTCACAGGCAGTGACCATCTGCCAATTATACTAACACTGTCAACAAGCCCCATACAGATACCAATAAAAAAGAGACTGAAAATGAGTAAAACAGACTGGGACAGCTTCAAAGACGACTTAGGTAATCACCATTCGATTAACCTACAAGGGAAAACAACAGAAGACATAGACTCAGAAATGGACAGACTGCACTCAGCAATAAAAGCATCTATAACCAAACACACTCCTACTTCACACTTTAGAACATTACCCAACAACAGACTACCAGAAGAAGTTAAATTAATCCAAACCCATTACAATGAAATAAACAGGTATATGGAAAGACACGGCAGTAACAGATGGCTATATACGACACAGACAGCACTACAGATAAAATTAAGAGACGCATGTAAGGAAGCAAACAATAAAAAAATGGAATGATATTATAATGGCGGCTGACATGACTAAAGACACAAAAACATTTTGGACTTCCATAAACAAGATGATGGGGCACAACAAGCAAAAAACACCATACATTAAAGACCAAAATGGAACAAAACTGTACGAGGAAAATGAACAAGAGTCAGCATTCAAAAGGGAATGGGTGAAAGTTTTTAAAATATGAGATGAGGAAAATGAAGATTTTGATAGTGAACACGAAGAAAGGATAGAAGAAGAAATGGGAAGACAAATACATAGAATCACCCCAAGGCAATATATAGACTATAACTTATTACCTAATAATCAAATAATAACCATGGGAGAAATGACTGAGGAAGTTTAAGGAAAAAGCCCCCGGGCTCACAGGTATTACACGAAATATGATCATGAATCTACCTGAAAACATCTTAAAAACACTACTAAACATTTATAACGCATGCTCAATAACCTGTTACTTTCCAGACAAACTAAAATATGCTAAAATGATATTTATTCCCAAGGAGGGTAAGGACAATAAGGAAATATTAAACTACAGGCCAATATCTTTATTAGAAATTACCGGGAAACTGCTGGAAAAATTTTAAGTTCAAGACTTATAACCTTTTTAACACAACATGGGAAAACTAACTATAGACAACATGGATTTATGCCCAATAGAAATACCCTAACTGCAATAGCTACAATAACGGAAATAATTGCAATAGAAAAAAGCAAGGGGAACCAGATCAATATAATTTTAAGGGACGTTTCTAAGGCTTTTGATAAAGTTTGACATTTAGGCTTAAAATATAAAATATTAAAATTGGGACTTAACGAACACTTGCTAAGAATATTGTGTAACTATTTGGATGATAGGAGAGCACAAATTCAAATTGGAAACTTTATGGGAACTATGTTTAATCTTGAGAGTGGAGTACCTCAAGGAAAAAGCTTTTCTCCAACACTATATACAATTTATACCTCAGACACACCTCAACCTACCCCCTTTAGCGAATATGTAATGTTTGCTGATTATATTACTCAAATAGTATCATACCCAGGAAAATCAACCCAATTTATGGCACTCTACACGGTAAGAGCGATAAAAATATAAATGATTTTGAGAAAAATGGAAAATCAGGACAAATAAGAACAAATTCAAGATAATACCAATAGCCAAGATCAAAACAAGTCCAGTAATAGTCGACCAGGAACTATACCCATACGACACTGAAGGTAGGATGCTTGGACTAAAACTAACAAAAAGAGGATATGTAACTTACTTAAAAGATAAAGAACGACAGGCAAGAATAAGATTATCAAAAATAAAACGCTTTGGAACATGGCATTGACAACGAAGGTTATGTGTGTCCAAATCGGTATGGTTCTTACCCTCATTGAACACTCTTGATAAAACGAGCATTAAGGGTTTACAAACGGTACAAAATATGACCTCAGTTTATATATAGCATAAAATATGCCATATCGACAATGAACAGCTACGAAGAGCAAACATACTAACAATCAATGTGAGAAATACCTTAAGCCAAATATAGACAACGACGAATTCCAAGAACACAGTTGGTTTAAATCAGCCAGGAAGAAAGTAATTGAACCATCTCCTGCCCCAATATACATATAAAACATTAATAGAGAAATAAAAGATGAGAGTGACCTACCAGCTCCACTAAAAACCTGGCAGGCCTCACCATACAGTGTACCTTTAGACTAACATAACTAACATTTAACATTTAACTAACTAGCATCTTGGCAAAAAAAAAATAATAATAATAATAATGTGATTACCCTCCCAGCTACATCAGCCAAGAAGAAGTAATTGAACCACCTCCTGCCCCAATATACTGTACACATTTACACATAAAACATTAATAGAGGAATAAAGATGAGAGTGACCTATCAGCTCCACTAAGAACCTGGCAGGCCTCTCCATACAGTGTACCTTTGGACCAACACAACTAACACTTAACTAACACCTCAAAAAAATAAAAAAAATAAAAATAAAATAAAAATGTGACTACCCTCCCAGTTACACAAGGACCTGGGCGGGCTCACTAACTCCAACAATAATAAAAATAATAATAATAAGCAGTATTATATAAATAAACCAATATTAATACAAAAGTCTGACGACCCAAGGGAGCAGAACAAATATAAAACACCAATAAGAAGATGAAGCGATCTGGTTGAGCCCAGATTCTTTCTACTCGTACTGTATTTCAGTTTCACCACTTTTCCTTCAACCCCTAATAATCTTCTTTCACCTCATAACTAAAGACGTCGTATCGTATCGACCTGCCTTCTTTCTACCCACACCAACCAGCAAGCAACACCTCCTCCTCCTCCGCCTGCCTGGCGGTCCTCGCTCCCTCAGGCGAGCATGGTGACCCACAAGCTGTCCTCCTCTGAGCACCCTCACCAACCAGCTCTCTCTACATCACGCTTGTAACCATGCTGCCTTCCCAGCACCAAGCTGCATTGTACATCCAATACAACATGTATACATGAGAGCACATTGTGAGTTTCCTTTCTCCATCCCATCCTGAGTGTGAACCAAACATCTTGAACCCCACAGTACCCAAAAAAAGTTGTATTTAAAAGTCATGAATTCCCTCAGGATATATATATATATATATATATATAAATAAATATATATATATATATATATATATATATATATATATATATATATATATATATATATATATATATATTTCATCTAGTAGAAAGAAGCAATGGATGAATAAATCAAGTAAAATCACACAGGAAGATGGAAAAAACGAATTACCTTAGCTTTCGTCTTTATTCAGAGACATCTTCAGAACGCTCCAGTTGCTCTGAAGATATCTTGAATAAAAGACAACAAATTTCGTGGAACTATCAGACAAAGCGGGCGGAATTCTCACGGCAATCAGCACCTCAAGCCGCCAGGAGGTGAATAAATGGCCGTGGAGGTTCGAATCACCAGGTTGAAGTGTTGATTGTATATATATATATATATATATATATATATATATATATATATATATATATATATATATATATATATATATATATATATATATATATATATATATATATATATATATATATATGTATGCAATGGGTAATCCACTCTCACCTGTATTAAGCAACGTATATATGGAATTCTTTGAAAAGAAACTTTTAAGTAATATTTTACCACCTTCAGCAGTCTGGTTTGGATATGTAGATGATGTATTATGTCTCTGGCCAAGTAATGAGGACCTAAAAGCTTTCCTGCCACTACTTAATAACTTAGCCCCCTCGATCAAATTCACTGTAGAATTAGAGCATGACTGTAAATTGCGATTCCTAGACTGTCTGATACACATAATAGGTAACACCTTTAAGTACAGTATTTATAGAAAACCTACTAATGTGTGTTCATACATTCATTATTATTCTGCCCACCACAGTAGAGTCAAACAGTCAGTATTTTCAACCATGTTTTTACGTGCTTTGACAATTTGCAGCCCTGAATTCATTGATGAGGAATATAAATATATCTATAATATTGGCTCAAACCTTAAATACCCTAGATCTTTCATAGACAAATGCCTGAACATTACTAAGAAATCTTTTTATAGAACTGATCCCAAGCCCACCCATGACCATAAGAATCTCTTAGTATTACCATTCCCAAAAATTTCTCTCAAATTCCTTTTCAACTAAAAACCTGGAACGTCAATGTGGTATTTAAAAACTCATGCACTGTTAAACAAATGTTAATCAAGAACTTCACCAACAACACAATTGGTTGAATTTATAAAGACCCTTGCAAGGAATGTAATATGTTTTACTTAGGCCAGACAGGTAAAGATCTTGTAACTAGACTTAAACAACATAAATATAGTGTTAGGACAGGCCAGGAATCCAATGCTCTGTTTGTTCATCTGAGGGACAATAAGCATTGCATTGACTGGGATAATGCCTCCTCAATATTACCTTGTAATTCAATTGACAGTCGGAACATTATAGAATCTAGTCTCATTAAACATACCGAAGCACTCAATATGAATTTGCGTAATGGCATGTACAAACTGGACAATTTTGTAATTAAGAATATTTGTAACCAGGTGAGAAGGTTGGGTCACCTTACCCTCTGACCTGACTACCGACCGTTGCTGTGCTTTTTAAAGATTAGTAGGGTCATTACCTAATACCTGACCATTATGGACCTGATCTCACCCTCCTCTGTATATATACACCTTGTTTTGTACTTCTCCTTAGTCTGTACTCACCCCTGAAGATGTGAATTACGCGAAAGCGCTTGGGAACTTCGTGTTTTCTTGTTTCCTTGTGGTTATCAGAATATACCTAGATCACGTGCACCTACAGTGATTTACTTGCATATATATATATACATATATGCTGATAACAACAAGGAAAGAAGAAAACACGAAGTTCCCATATATATATATATATATATATATATATATATATATATATATATATATATATATATATATATATATATATATATATATATATATATATATATATATAATACAGATACACTATTGTTCCTCATACTTCAGCTTGTTTCTTGATATTGTAGTGGATTCCTCCCCTACAAACGCTTTTGTCGCTGAGTAGCCGACCCCGCGAGTTCCCCAGTGTATGCCTAGTGGTCTAGGTCAACCAGCGCCGCCTTACATGACGGAGGTCAACTATTAAGCCACGCCTACCTCCGTTATATAAGATCTCACTTCGTGGTGACCTACCTCTTTCTACCTACAGCCAGTCTTCAAGTTACACCTCCTCCTCCACTCCTGCCTGGCGGCCCTCGCTCCAGCCGGCGACCATTGCGACCCACACCTCGTGGTAACCACTCTTACTACCCACAGCCACCAGCAAGCAAGACCTCCTCCTCCGCTCCTGCCTGGCGGCCCTCGCTTCCTCCAGCGACCATGGCGACCCACAAGCTGGTCCTCCTCTGAGCACCCTCACCAAGCAGCTCTCTCACATCACGCTTGTAACCTCACTGCCACTTCCCAGCACCAAGCTGCAGTTATTATAGAATGGATATCAATTCACTAGAGTCGGTGCAGCGAAGAATGACGAAAATGATTCCGGGACTTAGAACCTTCCATATCAGGATAGGTTAAAGAAACTAAACTTGCATTCCCAGGCACAGGTCACTGACCCACATCGGGGCCTGGGAGGCGAAAATGTTAGTCTCTGTTCACCTAGCAGTAAAGTAGGTACCTTTTGTAAATCGAAAGTTGCGAATTCGTATTCAGGGAGTTGTTGGAGTTTCCAATAACTTGATGACATAAACCATTGACTCTTCAGGCTTCTACGCCCTTGACTCTTCAGGCTTCTACGCCCTTGACTCTTCAGGCTTCTACACCCTAAACTCATGAGACATAAGGCAAGCATGAACTTAGCATGCTTCCCTGTTGGGCGCTGTAAACGCTTCTGCGCTTCACCTTACACTAGGATGTAGGGGGGTGCCCAATAAATAAATAATTAAAATAAATAAATAAATGAATAATAATAAAAATAATAATTCATAGTAAATAAAAATTAAAAAAATAAATAAAAAATATAAAAATAATAATAATAATAATAAGAATAATAATAATATTAATAATAATAATAATAATGATAATAATAAAGAACCATAAAGACATACAAAATGAAAAAAAAAAGATCAAAAGTGAGAAACAATACATGCATATTGAGTTGTCAATAGTACGCGAAACAATTGAGACCCTGCAATTGTGTGTAAATGTGGCAGAAAGTCAGGTCAACAAACTGAGACTCGGTCACAATTTTCATGAAGATTATTATAATCTTTTTCTTTGCTATTTTTAATTTATTTTTACTCTTATTTTTTCGCCCCCTAGGCCCCGTTGTGGGTCGATGACCTGTGCCTGGGTGGGCTATTCCCAGTAAAAAGAAAAAAGAAGAAAGAAAAAAAAATCCGCATGTTTCATACACACCTCGTATTGTCCAGTGTTCGAATCCCAGCCTGTGACAAATACGGGAAGGGTGTTATCCAGAAATATACTTTCCTTGGCATGACCCTAACAAATATTTAAGATTTTGCATGCTTCCTTGTTGGGAGCTGTAAACGCTTTTGCAAGCTTCGCCTTGCACAGGATGCAAGGGGGTGCCCAATAAACTAGTCCCTTGAGGGGCAAATCAGAATCTGTCTAGGTGCTCCGGCACCCACCACGATCCAGCATTTTCGAACCCTGTTGAGGTTCATATTAATAGTTGAGAATAGGTGCTTAACATGTATCCATAGTTGTATTTACACTTAATTATACTGGATTTCATAAAATAGTTACTTCAATCATTAAGTATTTTATTTTATTTCTTTATGCTGTTTACCGTGTTGATTCTGCCTGGGAGGGACATGATGCGTCATTCCCAAGAATTTACTTTCTCTTCGCCACTGATCGGCTCGTTAGTACAGCTAACAGCACCCTCTTTGGTCTCACTGCCCCAGTCCAAGTTGACTTGTGGTAGCTCTTTTATCACGGAGATGGTAATTATCATTTCGTACTTATAGAAAACACAAATGGGATATTGGTGATACAAGCGGAGGACGTGTGCCTCCCTCAATATGAACCATGTTAGATTTATTATTTATTTTTTTTTTTTTTAACATTTCACCACCTATCAGCTTAGTTGCCGCTCGGGCAGTTAGTCTGTTCTTTGGGTCAGAGATGAAGAAAAAAATCAATTTTACCTGATAGTCACCCCAACAATAGGTGTCCAATGCCAGGGAAGTCGGCCAGTGTCCTGTGTTGGATCCCTTCTTGACAGTCTTTCGTGGCACAGGAACAATTTTTATATTGGGTGGGGACAAGGGAGAGGGATGGCGAGCGAAACAAGCCCCTACAGTTGGGGTGGTTTGAAATAGAGTATGACCAATTTCAGGGATATTTTGAGGCCTTATGCATTTGGGTATTAAGGTGTAGTGGATACTCTCCCGTACAACTGCCACGACGAAGTTCCCTGACAAGCCTAGCCGCCCAGAGTCCGCCAAGTTTCTCTGACAAGCATCGCCGTCTAGACACGCGCCAAGTGTAGACGTCTAGACAAAGGGGACGCGTACTTCCGTTCCACGTCCGCTGGACGTGAATATATGCTTCCATTCTCGCCATGTCGGGCAGATCAAATTGGACATGCCTTCCAATATCACAACACTACAATAAATTTCTTAGACAACAGAAAGGCCAAATTATTCATCGACAACCATCTAGGATAAACTTTCAACCTTCATAGTGGAGTTCCCCAAGGCAGTAATATATCGCCGACATTATACACTGTATACACAGCAGACATGCCGCAACCACGGCAATCGGCATATATAGCATACGCAGCTGATGTCACACAGATAGTCAGGTACCCAGGAAAATCCAAACAAATGATGGCCATCAGAACAAGCAGAGAAATAGAGATAATAAACAACTATGAACGAAAATGGAAGATAAAAACCAATGTCCAAAAACTCAAAATAATTGACATAGCAAAAACAAACCCCTACCCCATTATTGCCAATAACCAACAAATACCATATGTTGCCAACGGAAAAATATTAGGACTCAAGATAACCAGAAACGGAATAATCCCCCACATCAATGAAAGAATAACAATTGCAAAATCACAACTTACAAAGCTCAGAAGATTCCGCCAATTTAACACCAACACGCAATTGCACCTATACAAAGCACTGATCAGACCACACTTAGAATACTCTCCGATACCTCTGAACACAATCGCAAGAACAAACAAACTTAAATTTCAAGCAGTGCAAATTATAGCCCTCAGAAGAGCGGCAAAACACCAACCACCAAACACACAAACAGTACAAGACATACTCACAGAACACGGCATAGACCCACTCAACACTAGAATGTACACCCAAGCAAATGCAATATGGGAAAAAAATCCAACAAGAACAGGATCCCATAATAAACCAACTAAATGAGGAAAACAACAACACATCGCACAGATGGTGGCCTAGAAGCATAAAAACTGATAACGAAGAACCAGAGCCTCTATATCAGTGGTTCCCAAACTGGGGGCCATGGCCCCCCAGCACAATTTAGGGGGCCATAAGCTGAGGCTATGTACACACAAAAATCCCAAGCCCCACCACACTAGAACAGCCAGTCAGCAGCTGAGCCAGGCAGAGATATGGATTGGGAGAGGGGGGCCATGGATAAGGATCATATATGAAAAGTGGGTAATGATCAGAAAAAGTTTGGGAACCACTGCTCTATATACACAATAAAAAAGAACCAGAAGATGGGAACAACTCTCCAGTCACACAAGGACCTGGAGGAACCCCACAAACAAACAAAAACATAAAAGTTCACAAACACCCACAAAAACAAACAAACTAGAAACGAAAAAGATGGGGATCATCCCTCCAGTGCCACAAGGACCTGGAGGAACCCCCCCTTAGCATAATATGCCCCAAGAAAACATCAAATAGAACAACTTAGTTTAGCTTGGCTGAGACCGGCCTTCCCTAACCGCAGAGTCCTCTAATGCAGCACTGTTGACGGAAGACAAAATCCTCGTCTCCGCAAGGTGGATAGCCCACCTGCTGTTAACCTCCTCCTATATTTCCCACTTCTGAGCTTTACCTTGTACTGTACCCTTCTTGCACCCTCAGATCTAATGCTCTCTTCTCTTCGTATCACCGACCGACCGTAGGGCAGATTCAACCTGGAGCCCAACACGCAGCACCTCCTCTAATGAAGCTCCTACACAGCAACTCCTCTACCACGCAGCAACTCCTCTTCCAAGCAGCAACTTTCCAGCACCAGACTGTTTTGTATATAATATATTTATATAAGAAAATCGCCATAGCTGAGTTTCCCTTCTCACCTCCATCCTATGTTAGATACATCACGAAACCCCACAAATGGTGACCCCTGGTGAAACGCACTCACATAGGATGGAGGAGAAACAGATAACTCTCCCAGTCTTCAATCACAACATTGAAGACTGGCTCATCCACACGGAGGCAGCTCGCATCGGCTCTCCAGCTACAGACGTACAGAAATACGTCGCCCTGTTCTGTTCCCTGCCCATAGAAGTCGCCATACAAGTTGCAGAAGTCATCACCAACCCTCCAGCTGACAACAAATTCGCCGCTCTACGAGATGCTCTCAAGAGGCGATACTAACGGCCTCACACCAATCTCCTGCAAGACCTATCCGCCTTCTCCCTCGGCAATTCAACGCCTGCACGTCTCTGGGACGAGATGCGAAGACTGAATTCCCGCCACACAGACAGGCTTCCTGACACAATCCTGCGCCAACTTCACACTCAGAAGCTCCCTGCAGAAGTTCGTATCGTCCTCTCAGCATTGGACTCCTCTACCTCCTCGACGACCTATGCAGCCACGGCAGACAGAGTACTCCACGAATACAATGCTGTGCGCCATGCTGCCGCAAACCACTCAGTGGTCACACCTTCACTTAGCCCCGGTTTCGTCAACCTGATCAACGCTCCTCAGGGAAGTAGCATTCCACCAGACAAGCAAGACATAAGGGTTCTGCTAGAGTCTGTACACCGCAGAATGGACACCCTCGAGCAGCTCTGCTCCTCCATGCATGCTGCTTCTCCTGTTCCTGCCCCACGCACTGTGCCCTACCGACCCCAACATCCCCGTCCTGCCCCTGACCCCGCCGCCAGCCCCCAGCACAGTGTACCTACCTTCTGTTGGTACCATCAACGTTTTGGTGCTAAAGCTAGACGCTGTGAGGCTCCCTGCAACTTCACGAGGAAGCGACATCGACGGGGATTGGTAGACGCCATAACCTCCGACACTATCAAGCAGCACATCACACGCCTTACTTCTCACCTTGACCACTTCACTCCTGCTGCCAGTCACGACCTACTGCAAACACTACACAGGCAGTTTCTGCATTCAAGGCTACTGCTCCACGCCAGCCTTCCAACCGCCCTGGACACATTTATCCCGCACGTCCTCCGCCAGTCTGCCCACCAATACCTCTTGCAGCACCACCTCGCCCACAACATTTCTGGGCACCCTCTTTTCTCCCTCAGGTACCCCCTGCTCCTGTCCTGCACCCTGCTGCTGTCATGGACCCTCATTCCTTGATATGCTGATATAATGTGCAATTTTTTAATTATATGTACAGTACATTTTCCCTTATAAGTTCATGTAAGCCTTCTGTTTCCATACTCATACAATCTCATTCAAAAAGCTCTTTTTATTTATTTTTTTTTAACGGGGATTAGTCCACCCGGATTGTACAGTGATGCCGCGCTTCAAACAATGCGACGGAAGCCCTCAGGGAAAAAAATCGCACCCAGGCACAGGTCACTGACCCACATCGGGGCCTGGGGGGCGAAAATGTCAGTCCCTGCTCACCTCGCAGTAAGGTAGGTACCTGTTGTAAATCGAAAGTTGCGAATTCGTATTCAGGGAGTTGTTGGAGCTTCCAATAACTTGATGACATAAACCATTGACTCTTCAGGCTTCTACGCCCTTGAACCTTCAGGCTTCTACACCCTTAACTCATGAGACATAAAGGGAAGTTAGTTAGTTTAACAAATTTATTGGCAGAGCTTGTAGTACAGTTTGCCTATTCTGAGTAATTCAGTCAGGTCTTGACACTGAGGGTGGTATCACTTCTCACTGCCACGCAGGACAGAGGTTCATACACAAAGAAATACATCATATTCATTAACAGCTATAAATGTATAGAGGTCAGATTCATATGGGTAATGTCACTGTTCACTGCCATGCAGGACAGAGGTTCGTACACAAAGAGATGCATCATATTCATTGACAGTACATATACATATATGTACACACACACATACACATATACATACATATACATATATACATACACATATACATGTACATATATATACACATATGTACACATACACACATACATACATACATATACGTCGGTCACATTCATGTGGGTACTGTCACTCTTCACTGCCATACAGGACAGAGGTTCGTACACAAAGAATGCATCATATTCATTGACACTATATATAGGTCAGATTCATGTGGGTAATGCTACTGTTCACTGCCATACAGGACAGAGGTTCGTACACAAAGAATGCATCATATTCATTGACACTATATATAGGTCAGATTCATGTGGGTAATGCCACTGTTCACTGCCATGCAGGACAGAGGTTCGTACACAAAGAAGAAAATACATCATATTCATTAGCAGTATATATAGGTCAGTGGTTCACATACATTGGAGTCATATTCTAATTGAAGACTAATCAGTGTGGGCTAGCAAATTTGGGATAAACAGCAAGAATGTCCTCAAGCACACCTGATTCAATGAAGTAATTACATAGTTCAAGATACAATAAGTCAGGTGGCCTGAAGTTTTTGACAGTGTCACATTCAATAATATGGTGTTCAAGTGTATGCTTTAAAGGTTTATCACAAAGTTTACATGCTGAGTGTTCCGGTATGGGTACAGCGTTACTAACTTGCCAGATGTGTCTGTATCCTAGCCTAATTCTGGCCACGACTACATCACATTGTCTGGTTCTGTCCTTATGCTGGCCATACCGGTGCCTCTTGTCACAAAATTTGTCATATTTACTAATGCTACAACTGTCAGGTCTCTCTGCATTTCTCACTTCTTCTAGATCAGAGTTCATGATTCTGACTTGAATGTTTTTAATTACAGCATTGGACAGGCCAAGGTCACGGTCAACATTTTCTTTCTTACATGCCTCATTGGCCAGTCTATCAGCACGGTCATGATACCTGATTCCAACATGGGACGGAATCCACACAAATTCGATACGAAAGTTGTTCTCATTAGCAGTTATCACATTCCTTTTAATATCACATACAACTTTAGACATAGAGCCTGACGGGCTGTTCATTGATTTCAAAGCACTTTGAGAGTCACAGAATATCACCCCACCTCCATTTTCTTTGAGGTAGTCTGTGGCTAAGTAGATTCCAGTTAGTTCAGTTTGTGTTGTGCTGGCCCAGTTGTCCAGCCTTTGTTTGTTTGACACTATCATCTCTTTTTCTTTATATATTACAATTGCACAGCCTGTTCTACCTGTGTTTGTCTGCACAGAACCATCAGTAAAAGCATAAC
>NW_024748760.1:0-22500 GCF_018991925.1 Homarus americanus
CCAGTTACGTATTGCTGGGATACAGCGTGACACATACAGCCTGGTGGTGATACATGGTTGTTGGTGTAAGGAGGGATACAGCGTGACACATACAGCCTGGTGGTGATACATGGTTGTTGGTGTAAGGAGGGGGATACACGTGACACATACAGCCTGGTGGTGATACATGGTTGTTGGTGTAGGAGGGATACAGCGTGACACATACAGCCTGGTGGTGATACATGGTGTTGGTGTAAGGGAGGGATACAGCGTGACACATACAGCCTGGTGGTGATACATGGTTGTTGGTGTAAGGAGGGATACAGCATGACACATACAGCCTGGTGGTGATACATGGTTGTTGGTGTAAGGGGAGGGATACAGCGTGACACATACAGCCTGGTGGTGATACATGGTGTTGGTGTAAGGGGAGGGATACAGCGTGACATATGAATGGTACAGTGTGACACATGATGGTACAGTGTGACACATGATGGTACAGTGTGACACATGATGGTACAGTGTGACACAAGATGGTACAGTGTGACACAAGATGGTACAGTGTGACACAAGATGGTACAGTGTGACACATGATGGTACAGTGTGACACATGATGGTACAGTGTGACACATGATGGTACAGTGTGACACATGATGGTACAGTGTGACACATGATGGTACAGTGTGACACATGATGGTACAGTGTGACACATGATGGTACAGTGTGACACATGATGGTACAGTGGACCATGATGGTACAGTGTGACACATGATGGTACGGTGTGACACAAGATAGGCAGTGTGACACATGATGGTACAGTGTGACACATGATGGTACAGTGTGACACACATGAAGATCAGTGTGTGACGCAATGATGGTACAGTGACACATGATGGTACAGTGTGACACATGATGGTACAGTGTGACACAAGATGGTACAGTGTGATACATGATGGTACAGTGTGACACATGATGGTACAGTGTGATACATGATGGTACAGTGTGACACAAGATGGTACAGTGTGATACATGATGGTACAGTGTGACACATGATGGTACAGTGTGACACATGATGGTACAGTGTGACACATGATGGTACAGTGTGACACATGATGGTACAGTGTGACACATGATGGTACAGTGTGATACATGATACAGGATTATTTCAGACTACTGTTAAGTCTCTCTCTCTCTCTCTCTCTCTCTCTCTCTCTCTCTCTCTCTCTCTCTCTCTCTCTCCTATATTCTTATCCTCTTCTTCCTTCCATCATATCACCACATCCCTCCTCCTCCTCCTCCTCCTCCTCCTCTAGCTTCTATCCTCTTACCTCTTCCTCTTGCTGTTCCCTCCTCCTCCCTCCATCCCTGCCTTTCCCTTTTCCTGCAATTTTATTTTCATCTTTCTTCTCGCTACCTCCTCCTCCTCCTCCTCCTCCTCCTCCTCCTCCTCCTCCCCCCCTCCTTCCGCCCCTCCCCTACCCCCTCCCTCCCCTCTCCCTCCCCCCTCCCCTGGTGATGTAGCAGCTGTGTGACGCAGCAGCTGTGGCTGAGTGTAGCGTGCCCTCACCACCACCACCACCACCATCAACCACAACTACTACCATCAGAACTTATTATTACCACTACCATTAACCACCATCACCATCATTAACCACACCTACCACACTACCACCACGACTAGGATCATCTAGACCAGGTATATAAAGGTTCGTGTTGTGGTAACTCGTCAGTGCTGATCGGTAGACGGGGGAGGGTAGACTGGCGGGCCTCCTTATGTGGCCTTTTTGCGTGTTGTGTGGCCCTCAGGGATGGGTTAGGTTAGGTGAGGAAAGAGATATTGATGTGAGGAAAGTTTAGGTGAGGAAAGAGATATTGATGAGGAAAGAGATATTAGTGAGGAAAGTTTAGGTGAGGAAAGAGATATTGATGTGAGGAAAGAGATATTGATGTGAGGAAAGTTTAGGTGAGGAAAGAGTTATTGATGTGAGGAAAGTTTAGCCACCATCACCACAACCAGAGCCACTATGGTGATATGGTGAAAATTTATGGTGAATGATGTC
Source organism: Homarus americanus (assembly GCF_018991925.1). Classification (NCBI taxonomy): domain Eukaryota; kingdom Metazoa; phylum Arthropoda; class Malacostraca; order Decapoda; family Nephropidae; genus Homarus; species Homarus americanus. Next base: position 2,040 of record NW_024748760.1, read on the forward strand.
AGTCACAAGGTGATAATGGTGGGGTGTAACTATAGTGTTATGGTGATGATGGTAGTTATGGTAGGGGGACTGGTTATGGTGATGGTAGTTATGGTGATGATGGTAGTTATGGTGATGATGGTAGTTATGGGAGGGTGGGAATGGTTATGGTGGGGACTTGATGGTGATGGTGGTACAGGTGAGAGAGAAGTAATTAAGTGAAGTACAGGTATGATGGCTAGGTGAGAGAGAGAGAGAGAGAGAGAGAGAGAGGGGGGGGCGTACTATCATAAAAGAAGGAGAGAGTTCAGATAGGTCATGTAACCCATCCAATCAGTGGAAATTAGTGTGTGTGTGTGTGTGTGTGTGTGTGTGTGTGTGTGTGTGTGTGTGTGTGTGTGTATGTGTGTGTGTGTATGTGTGTGTGTGTGTATGTGTGTGTATGTGTGTGTGTGTGTGTGTGTGTGTGTGTGTGTGTGTGTGTGTGTTTGCTATGTAATGTATCTGAATGCGTGTGTGTATGTTATGGTGTGTGTGTGTGTGTGTGTGTGTGTGTGTGTGTGTGTGTGTATAGTAGTGTGTGTGTGTGGTCGTGTGTGTAAGGAGATTACTGTTGTTACCGTTGGCTGCTGCTGACGGTTGAAAACCTCTCGATAAATTACTGTTGGTAAATATATTCAGGGGGAGGGGTGGTGGGGGAGAAGAGGGGGAGGTAGTGGTGGGGGGGAGAAGAGAGGGAGGAGGAGGGGGTGGGGGAGAGAAGAGGGGAGGAGGAGGGGTGGTGGGGGGGAAAGAAGAGGGGAGGGGGTGGTGGGGGAGAGGAGGGAGGGGGAGGGGTGGTGGGGGGAAAGAGGGGAGGAGGGGGTGGTGGTGGGAGAGAAGAGGGAGGGGGGGAGGTGGTGGGGTAGAAGAGGGAGGAGAGGGTGGTGGGGGAGAAGAGGAGGAGGGGGTGGTGGGGGGAAAGAAGAGGGAGGAGGGGGTGGTGGGGGGGAGAAGAGGTGAGGGGGGAAGTGGTGGGGAGAGAAGAGGGGGTGGTGGGGGGGGAGAAGAGGGAGGGGGTGGGGGAGGGGGTGGTGGGGAGAGAAGAGGGAGGGGGGTGGTGGGGGAGAAGAGGGAGAGGGGGAGGGGTGGTGGAGGAGGGGGGTGGTGGGGGGGAGAGAAGAGGGGGGGAGGGGTGGTGGGGAGAGGGAGGGGTGGGGGAGAGAAGAGGGGAGGGGGAGGGGTGGTGGGGGAGAGGAAGAGGGAGGGGAGGAGGTGGGGGAGGGTAAGGAAGGGGGAGAGGGGGAGGGATGGTGGGGAGGAGAAGAGGGAGGGGATGGGGGGAGGAGAAGAGGGGGAGGGGAAGGGTTATTGAGAAAGAGGAGAGGACAGAGAGAGAAAAGTCAAGAGATAGAGAGATAAAGTGACGAAGAGATACAGACAGACAGACAGACAGACAGACAGATAAACTGATAGATATATTAAGAGACAGATAGAGAGAGAGAGAGAGAGAGAGAGAGAGAGAGAGAGAGAGAGGGGAGGCCACCGCTATGTTAAAATGTTTGACTTTGAGTGGTGATGTTTGATGAAGCAACACTGAGCACGTTATTGTACAAGTTTTTAATACTCACTGCCCTTCCTCACCCACCCTCTCATTTACCCCTCTCACCATTCACCCCTTCCTCACTCACCTCCACTCCATTCTCCCCCTCATTCACCCTCTCATTCACCTCTCATTCACCCCCTTTCATTCACCCCTCTCATTCACCCTCTCACCCGTCCATCTCACCCGCCCTCTCACTCGTCCCTCTCACTTCTGACCCCAAACTGACCCTCCCTCACTTTTCGACTAACCTCTTATACTCCTCTACCTGCCCTCCTCATCCCACTCGCCTCCTCTCCTCTCTTCACCTTCTAATCACCCCACCTTCTTTCCTCCTCCTCCTCCCGTCTCCTGCCTCACCTCACCTCCACTTAACCCAGAAAGACTGCCCTCCTACCCTCCCACCCCCTCCTAACCCTCCTCCCATACTATAGTCTCAGCACACTATCCACGCCTTGAAGTGAGTTTTAAGTCGCTCACACACACACACACAAACACACACACACACACACACACACACACCACACCACACACACACACACACACAAAACAAAAAAACACACACACACCACACAACACACACACACACACACACACACACCCACACATGGCTTACAGACTTCCTAAGTGACCGACGCCAAGCTGTACGCCTGAGGGCTCTCTCCACCTTTCAGTCACTCACCTGTGGCGTCCCCCAAGACACCAAGATGGGACCACTCTGCTTCCTTATGCTCATCAATGATGCCCTAAGAGAAACCCCTGCTCGCTGGAAATATGTCGACGACTCCACCATTGGGATCAGCGTCAACAATTCTGCTCCCAACTATACCGCCCTTCAGGATTTGTTGAACAGTCTCCAAAACTGGGCCACCAACAACCACGTCACCATCAACCATACCAAGACCATGGTTATGCACATCAACCTCTCCTCCGACATTGTCCCACCCCCTTCCATACTTTAGGTCCGAACACACTCCAGGTTGTAGATTCCACGAAGCTCCTCGGCGTCACCATAGACAACAAACTAAATTGGAAACCACACGTCAGTAAAAGTACAAATCCTCCAGTCGTCTCCACCTCCTCCGCCGACTGAAGTCCCTCGGAGTTCCTGCACCCGAGCTCCTCAGTGTTTACACAACATTCATACTTCCCAAGCTCACCTATGCCTCCTGCCTGGTCTTCCTCCCAAAATGCCACACAACGTAAAACACCTAGAAAAAAGAGGGCATGCAAGATTATTCTTCCTTCCTACTCCACATATCAAAGCGCTCAACACACTGACCTTTCGACTCTCACTGACCATCACCACGACCTCATCTGCAAATTTGGTAGAAGCTTCTACACCATCCTCGACACCGGCTCCTACTACCACCTGAGATCCCTAGTCCGAGAATCTGTTCGACACCACAACCGCATCCAGCCCATACGAGCACGAACTGATCGCTATAAGAACAGCCCAGTCCCAACCATTGTAAAAATTATCAATAACTTGTAATAAACCAGTGTATTCACTCCCAGTAAACACTGCTCCTTACACTGTCACTATGTTAAAATGCACTGTAGTTTGAGCTTTTCCCATCTAGTTATTATATATCTTATTTGTATCACTTATGTTACTTGTATATTATTTGTAATTGAAACCCATTCCCCAAATATGTAACTATATTTTCAGCCTTCTCTCAAGCTCTTTCAATAAACCGTTAAGTATTATTATTATTACACACACACACACACACACACACACACACACACACACACACACACACACACAGCTTCACCCTCACACACACACACACACACACAGCTTCACCCACACACACACACACACACACACACACACACACACACACACACACAGCTCACCCTCACACACACACACACACACACACACACACAGCTTACCCTCACACACACACACACAAACACACACACACACACACACACACACACAGCTCACCCACACACACACACACACACACACACACACACACACACACACACAGCCACCTCACACACACACACACACACACACACACACACACACACAGCTACCTCACACACACACACACACACACAGCTTACCTCACACACACACACACACACAGCTTCACCTCACTGATCTGCAGCTGAACAATATGTGCGGAGGGGCGTAGAGGGGTGAAGGTGGGGGGGAGAGAGGAGGTAAGAAGGAGGGGAGGACAAGATCATGATGGGGGAGGGGAGGGGTGAAGGGAGATGAGGGGGTAAGATGATGCCGGGGGGGTCGTGGGGGGTGAGGGTAGGTGAGGAGGAGGAGAGGTGGACTGTGATAAGGAGGGGGGGAAGAAGGACTGCTAGAGGGTTTGGAGGGGGTGAGGGGAGAATAAGATGGGGGGAAGGAGAAGGGGTGAGAGGGTGGAGAAGGGAGGAAGAAGAAAGGGGTCGTGGGGGTCGTGGGGTGGAGGAGGAGGACTTGGAATGGGATTAAAGTAAATTGGATCATAGGATCGACAAACTCTTCAAGTGATCGCCTCAACCTCCTCCTCCTCCTCCCCCTCTTTCCCCTCCTCCCTCCCTCCTCTTCTTCCCTCCTCCCTCCTCTTCCTCTCTATTAGTAAGAAGATCACCGTTGTCTCCTCTGTTTCATCCACTCCTTCTCCCCCTTCCTCCTCACTCCTCCTCCTCCTCCCTCCTCCCCCCACTTAAACACACACACACATTCCCGGATCTTCAACACTTCAAGATGTGGTGGTATGAAGGGGAGGTGGTAGTGGTGGTAGGTTGTAAGGAGTGTGGTATTGGTAGCTGTGGTAGTGGTAATGGTGGTAGTTGTGGGTGAGTGTGTGGTAGTATTGGTGGTCGTGATGGTGGTAGTTGTATTGAGTGTGTGAAGTATTGGTGGTAGCTGTAGTGGTAATGGTGGTAGTTGTGGTTGTGAGTGTGTGGTAGTATTGGTGGTCGTGATGGTGGTAGTGGTGGTAGTTGTGGTTGTGAGGGTGTAGTAGTATTGGTAGCTGTGGTAGTGGTAATGGTGATAGTTGTGGTTGTGAGTGTGGGTAGTATTGGTGGTAGCTGTGGTAGTGGTAATGGTGGTAGTTGTGGTTATGGTGTGTGGTAGTGGTGGTCGTGATGGTGGTAATGTAGATTGGTTATGAGTGTGTGGTAGTATTGGTGGTCGTGAGTGGTAATGGTGGTAGTTGTTGCGATAGTGGTGGTGGTTGTTTCTACTGGTGAGCTCTCTCTCACCCTTATTTACGTCATGGCAACCTTATTTACACCCTTATTTACGTATGGTTGTTAAGTACCAAGCCAGTTATTAAGAAAAGTGTATATTAAGTAGTGAAGTATTTATAAGTAGAGAATATGGTATTTATTGTCCGCTTATCCACTTAATACTTATATAAGGTGTATTTACTCGCGTGTGTTAAGTAGGAAATTAAGTATAAGTGGAAGCTTTAGTACTATTGTCCACTTATCTACTTAATTAATGATATAAGTGGACTAAATAATACTCGTTAAGTACAATAAGTATAAGTAGACACCCTGATAGTATGTCTTGTCTATTTATTTAACACTTAACACGTATGTAAGTAATAAAAGTGTTAAGTGATATTGAGGATTATTTTCTGCTAGACAAAGATGGAAATGTAAGTAAGTCCGACGCTGTAAATTAAGTCCAAACACTCGGGCTTAGAAATTAAAGGACTTTTTTTTTTTCCATTACAAAGTCCAACACCCTAACTAGCAAACTGGGTCTTCACTAGTCTTATATTCTGCCCCCCCCTACCTTCTTCTCCTTCCCCCACCTTCTCTCCTTCCCCACCCACCTTCTTCCCCCCTTCTCCCACCTTTTCCTCCCCCCTCCCCCACCTTTCCCCCCCCACCTTCCCTCCCTTCCAAAAAAAAAAAATTGTCGAAAATTGAAAAAAAAAATTAAAAATTATATTGAAATCATATCTTGAACACTACAAGGGGGTAGGACTGGAGCACCCTTATGTAGTTTGCTTATTTAAAGGGGAGGGAAGGAAGAAAGGGAAGGAGGAAGGAAAGATCTACCCATCTCTCTCCCTCTCTCTCTCTCTCTCCCTTATTTTTATCAAGTTTCCATTAACCTGTTGTCGGGGAGTGTGTGTGCTTTACCTGCCCTCACTACCTACACCGTGATTGGCGTACAGCATACACCTGTATTTCATAAATATCTATCTATCTATCTATCTATCTATCTATCTATCTATCTATCTATCTATCTATCTATCTATCTATCTATCTATCTATCTATCTATCTATCTATCTATCTATCTATCTATCTATCTATCTGTCTGTCTGTCTGTCTGTCTGTCTCTGTCTGTCTGTCTGTCTGTCTGTCTGTCTGTCTGTCTGTCTGTCTGTCTGTCTGTCTGTCTGTCTGTCTGTCTGTCTCATATTGTTATTATTCGTAAATATAGAATAAAAATTAACATATATTTTCTTATTACAGGTATGTGTAGATATGGTGACCCTGATCAACCATAGTAAGTGTTGTTATAGTGTTATAGTGAAGTCTTATGGTGCGTTATGGTGTTATAGTGATGTTTGTTATGGTCTTATAGTGAAGTGTGTTATGGTGTTATAGTGATGTGTGTCTTATGGTGCGTTATGGTGTTATAGTGATGTGTGTGTTATGGTGCGTTATGGTGCGTTATAGTTATTATGTTATAATGCGTTATGTTGTATTATGGTGAAATATCGGACATTCTCTCTCTCTCTCTCTTCTCTCTCTCTCTCTCTCTCTCTCTCTCTCTCTCTCTCTCTCTCTCCCCTGTTCCATTTTCCGGACCATGCATCTAAAGGGTGGCGAGAGGAGGAGGGAGGAGGAAGGAGGGAGGAGGAAGAAGGAGGAGGGAGGAGGAGGAGGAGGAGGAGGAGGAAGACAGAGAAGGAAAAAGAAGGAGAGGAGATAAGAGGAAAAAGAGGAGGCGATAGAGAGAAGAGGAGGAAGAGGGAAAAGAGTAACAGCAGGAGGAGGAGGAGAGGAGGAAGGAGGAAGGAGGAAGAGAGAGAGAGAGAGAGAGAGAGAGGAAGAGGAGAAAAGGAAAAGTAGAAAGAAGAAGAAGAAGAAGACTTTCCTCTCTCCAACACACACACACACACACACACACACACACACACACACACACACACTCCAGGCAGACACACACTTAAGTATATCTAAACATGTGTGAAGACAGGAGGCCCTTATCTGGTTATACCCAATATAATATAACCTAACCTAACCCCTGATATACCCCCTTCAACGTGATAGTCTAGTTAGGTATATACCAGGCAATATACCTTCAGTACCTTAGTGTGTATATTCAGTATATTTCATAATCTTGGTATATTTGGTTATATTTTCACGGGTCTCTCTTTCTTTATTTAAACACCGTAATAAAACTCTCATAATATCACTAATTTAATATAAAACCTATGGTATAATTTTAATATATCAGAATCCTTAAATAAAATATATAATTAATAAAAATATCTAATAAAAACACTAATTTTTATTTTTTATGAATTTTTAAAAACTTGTGTTATTTAATTTTGAAGGAGACGTGAGGTTGTGTTTATGGGGGGAGGGGGAGGAGGAGGAGGAGGAAAGATGGGAAGGGAATACAGGAGGAGAAGGGAGGAAAGGAATGGGAGGGAGGAGGTGACCTCCTCCTCCCCCTCCTCCCCTCCCCCTCCCTCCCCCTCGTCTGGTATGTTTCCCAAAACAGGATATTGTGTCAACATCAAAGACAGTGTGTTGTGAGAGAGAGAGAGAGAGAGAAGAGAGAAAGTGAGAGAGAAGAAATAAAAAAAGAGAGAAAAGAAAGGGAGAGAAATAAAGAGAAATGAACTGACACAATAATTAACTTTCTTACCCTGACCAAAATAAAATCTAATTCTGTAAAAAAAATCGTATCATCACTTTGCAATAAAATGATTTACTTATATACCTGAAATAATATTGACGGGTAACTAACAATATTTATGTGTTTTTAATTCATTGATAAAGTTGTAAGTATTTGTGTTAAATTAATATTATAAGAACAAAAACAAGTGTATGTAGAAATGGCGCGAAATATTCTCTAAAAGTTGTGGAAATTGGCGGGAAAAGCCTCATCAGCTGTTCAAACTGGCGGGATTTTGAACAGTTTCCCGCCTTCCCACAGCCTCCCTATTACCAAATTGAAGACCCGTGTTGACAAATATATAGCAGCTAAGTTCCCACCAAACCCGCTAGATCATATCAGTCTCCCCAACTCCTTGTAAACTCTAGTTAAAAAACCCTTATTTTAGGGTATAGCGGCCATTACTTGGAGTATAAACGTCGTGATATAAATGATAGTAAGCTGGGAGACAGTTGAGCATCGCTGAGGTCCTATTGATGTGTCGGAGACGCTACTCGACCCTCCTCCGCCTTCCTTCTATTCCACAAACTTTGTTTATTGGTGACCGTCGCCGCGTCTCTCCCACGACCGTCTGTATGTAGATGTTATGACGCGTCTCTAACATTATTACTCACTCTGATATATCCTAATGGAAGAAATAATATATATATAAATAAGTGTTTAATACACACTGGGACTACAACACAGTCGTTATAGCCGGTAGTTAAGTGAGAATAACTATAACATAACATTACAATAAGAACAGTAATGTTATGTGTTATATCACCTGCAGGAGTAAAGGAGCAGTTAATGTGTTGTATAGAGAGAGAGAGGGTTTTGGTGTGTGTGTGTGTGTGTGTGTGTGTGTGTGTGTGTGTGTGTGTGTGTGTGTGTGTGTTTACTACAGTACTATCTTGCTATAATTTTAACATGAATTATAGTTATATTATTCATGTTAAAATTAATAATTATGTTAAAAATAGTCATGATATTGATAATACATTTATTGTTAATTTTTTTTACTGGTATTAACATTTTTAATAATTATGTTAATGTTAAACTCTTTTATGGTTGTGTTAAATGAGTTATGTTAATATGTGAGGTAACTAAAGGTACTGGGGCAGATTGCTGTCAGGTAACAAGGTGGGTGGTGGCTGTCAGAAAATTGGGGAGGTGGTGGTGGCTATCACAGGGCACTGGGAGGTGGTGGCTATCAGGTACTGTAAGCAGGGTGGTGGCTGTCAGGTACTGGGGGAGGGTGGTATGTCAGGTACTGGGGAGGGTGGTGGTACATTGGTGCACTGGTAAAGGGTGGTGGCTGTCAGTACCAGAGGTGGGTGGTGGCTTAACAGGTACTGGGGGAGGGTGGTGGTGGCTGTCAGGTACTGGGAGGCAGGTGGTGGCTATCAGGTACTGGGCAGGGGTGGTGCTGTCAGGTACCGGGGAGGGTGGTGGCTATCAGGTACTGGGGCAGGTGGTGGCTATCAGGCACTGGGCAGGCGGTGGCTGTCAGGCACTGGGAGGGTGGTGGTGCCGTCAGGTACCGGGGAGGGTGGTGGTGGCTATCAGGCAATGGTAAAGGTGGGTGGTAGCTGTCAGGTACTGGGGGAAAGTGGTGGTGGCTGTCAGGCACTGGGGAGTGGTGGTGGTGGCTGTCAGGTACTGGGGCAGGGTGGTGGCTGTCAGGTACTGGGCAGGGTGTGGTGGCTGTTGGGTACTGGGGCAGTGGTGGCTGTCAGGCATTGGGGAGGGTGGTGGCTGTCAGGCACCAGCAGGTGGATCATCAGGGGGAGGTGGTGGTGGCTACCTGTGGGGGAAGCAGGTGGTGCTGTCAGGCACTGGGGGAGTGGTGGGTGGTGGCTGTCAGGCACTGGGGAGGGTGGTGTATGCCAGGTGGACTGGGGAGGTGGTGGCTGTCAGGCAGTACTGGGGAGGGTGGTGGCTGGTCAGGCACTGGGAGGGTGGTGGTGTGCACAGTCAGGTACTGGGGGAGGGTGGTACTGTACTGGGGCAGGGTGGTGTGTGGCTCAGGTACTGGGGGGAGGGTGGGTGGTGGCTGTGTCAGTACTGGGGAGGGGTGGTGGTGGCTGTCAGGCCATGGGGGAGGTGGCAGGTCAGTCAGTGCACTGGGGGAGGGGGTGGCTGTCAGGCACTTGGGGGAGTGGTGGTGGTACGTCGTGGGCACTGGGGGAGGTGGTGTGCAGGCTGTCAGGTGGTGGTGCCGCCGTGGTGGCCTGGGGCAGGTGGGGTGGCGGTGGCCGTCAGGCACTGGGAGGTAGTCGTCAGGCACCGGGGAGGTGGTGGTGGCCGTCGTAGGTACCGGGGAGTGGTGGTGGTGGCTGCCGGTAGTGCTGGTCGGGCACTGGGGAGGTGGTGGTGGGCTATCGCGGCACCAGAGTGGTGGTGGGCCATCAGGCACAACGTGGTGGTGGCTGTCAGGTACTGGGGAGGTGGTGGTGGCTGTCAGGTACTGGGGGGAGGGTGGTGGCTGTCAGGTACTGGGGGAGGTGGTGTGGCTGTCAGGTACTGGGGAGGGTGGTGGCTGTCAGGTACTGGGGGAGGGTGGTGGTGGCTATCAGGTACTGGGGCAGGGTGGTGCTGTCAGGTACTGGGGAGGAGGGTGGTGGCTGTCAGGTACTGGGGGAGGTGGTGGTGGCTGTCAGGTACTGGGGGGGTGGCTGTCAGGTACTGGGGAGGTGGTGGTGGCTGTCAGAGTACTGGGGGCAGGGTGGTGGCTGTCAGGTACTGGGGCAGGGTGGTGGTGTGTCAGGTACTGGGGGAGGGTGGTGGTGGCTGTAGATGCTGGGAGAGGTGGTGGTGGCTATCAGGTACTGGGGCAGAGGGTGGTGGCTGTCAGGTACTGGGGGAGGGTGGTGGTGGCTGTCAGATGCTGGGGGAGGGTGGTGGTGGCTATCAGGTACTGGGGCAGGGTGGTGGCTGTCAGGTACTGGGGCAGGGTGGTGGCTGTCAGGTACTGGTGGGAGGTGTGGTGGCTGTCAGGTACTGGGGAGGGTGGTGGTGGCTGTCAGGTACTGGGGAGGGTGGTGGTGGCTGTCAGGTGACTGGGGGGTGGTGGTGGCTGTCAGGTACTGGGGGAGGGTGGTGGTGGCTGTCAGGTACTGGGGGAGGGTGGTGGTGGCTGTCAGGTACTGGGGGAGGGTGGTGGTGGCTGTCAGGTACTGGGGGAGGGTGGTGGTGGCTGTCAGGTGCTGGGGAGGTGGTGGCTGTCAGGTGCGGGGAGGTGGTGGTGGCTGTCAGGTGCTGGGGGAGGGGTGGTGGCTGTCAGGTACTGGGGAGGTGGTGGCTGTCAGGTACTGGGGAGGGTGGTGGTGGCTGTCAGGTGCACTGGGGGAGGGTGGTGGTGGCTGTCAGGTGCTGGGGAGGTGGTGGCTGTCAGGTGCACTGGGGAGGGTGGTGGTGGCTGTCAGGTACTGGGGAGGGTGGTGGCTGTCAGGTACTGGGGGGGAGGTGGTGGCTGTCAGGTACTGGGGAGGTGGTGGTGGCTGTCAGGTACTGGGGCAGGGTGGTGGCTGTCAGGTACTGGGGGGGTGGGTGGCTGTCAGGTACTGGGGGAGGGTGGTGGTGGCTGTCAGGTACTGGGGGAGGGTGGTGGTGGCTGTCAGGTGGGGAGGTGGTGGTGGTATCAGGTACTGGGGCAGGGGTGGTGGCTGTCAGGTACTGCGGGAGGGTGGTGGTGGCTATCAGGTACTGGGGAGGGTGGTGGTGTGTCAGGTACTGGGGAGGGTGGTGGTGGCTATCAGGTACTGGGGCAGGGTGGTGGCTGTCAGGTACTGGGAGGTGTGGCTGTAGGTACTGGGGCAGGTGGTGGCTATCAGGTACTGGGGGAGGGTGGTGGTGGTGGCTGTCAGGTACTGGGGCAGGGTGGTGGCTGTCAGGTGCTGGGGGAGTTACTGGGAAAGGGGGCTTATATATATAAACACGAGTGTAAATAAACCCAATGTGTGTATAAAGAAACTGTGTATTTACTGTGCTATTGTAATCGTAGTTGGTGTCTGAGTAAAGAAAGGATTTGATGTCAGTGTGTATTGTAAGTCCTGTTTTAAAAGACCTGACGATATGATGTGATAAATGGTCGTACAATGATATTCTTTGGTTATAACCTTGAAGACCCCAATGATAAGATATGAATAAAGACCATAGAATGATATTATACTTCGGTTACCCCTCTCAAGACCTCAATGATAAAACACAATGAGACAAAACCCCATAGGAAAAATATCTACAAAAGTTACCCCTCTCAAAACGCCAATACTAAAACAGTGCGACAAAATCCCATAGGAAAAATATCTACAAAAGTTACCCCTCTCAAAACGCCAATACTAAAACAATGCGACAAAATCCCATAGGAAAAATATCTACAAAAGTTACCCCTCTCAAAACGCCAATACTAAAACAATGCGACAAAATCCCATAGGAAAAATATCTACAAGTCACCCTCTCAAAACGCCAATACTAAAACAGTGCGACAAAAATCCCATAGGATAAAATATATAAGTCTCTACCCCTCTAGACCTCCATTTTCTTCCCATTGAGATATTCAGTGAACAAATTATGCAAAGTCGTTGGAAAGACTGAGAGGGAGGGGAACTTAGTGGTGGAGACTGTGGCTGTGTGTGTGTGTGTGTGTCTTTGCGTATGTGTGTGTGTGTGTGTGCATGGCACTTCCTAACAAAACACACACACACATACCTTTATATCCCAACATGAAATAAATAAATAATCTGTACCTCCCAAAATCCACACATTTAGAAATAGAAAAATATAATATAATTTATTCATTTACATATTTATTCATACATTATGCATTTTATCTCTTGTATAATGTAATGATGAAAGGTTTTATTTATACCTTAGTGAATAACATATGAATAACAGTTAATAACGTTGTTGAGGAACAGACGAATTAACATCTTTGAATAACGTTGAATTACACTGAGATAATCAAATTACACTGAGACTCTTCACTACACTGAGAATATATTTACTAATTAACGTTGAGTCAGTGTAGTATCAGTGTTTTTTAATTGGTGTTTTAAATCGTTGTTTTTATTTTGTGTTTTAAATCAACTTGTGTTTATTTCCGGGTTTTATAATAATTAATTGGGTTTTTTTTTTGGGTGGGTTTAAATCAACTTTCTATTTTATATTGGTGTTTTTTAAATCAACTTTGTGTGTTTATTTGAATTTGGTGTTTTAATTTTGTGTTTTTGTATCAATAATATAATCACTAAGTTACTCTTGTGTTTTACCTGAACACTTACGAGAATTATTTAACAGAGGAACTTTTGTGACTACGAGTTAAGGATAATGTTGTTATTATGTCTGTCTGTCTGTCTGTCTGCTTACTGTTTTAGATATATCATGTGGTGTTTGTGTGGTGTTTGTGTGATGTTTATCAGGTGTTTGTGTGGTGTTTGAGAGGTTTGTGTGGTGTTTGAGAGGTTTGTGGTGTTTGTGAGGTTTTTGTGGTGTTTGTGTGGTGTTTGAAGTTTGTTATGTGTTTGAGGTGTTTGTGAGGTGTTTGTGTTGTGTTTGTGATGTGTTTGTGTGGTGTTTGTGAGGTGTTTGTGTGGTGTTTGTGGTGTTTGTGTTTTGTTTTGTGAGGTGTTTGTGTGGTGTTTGTGAGGTGTTTGTGTGGTGTGTATGTGGTGTTTGAGAGGTGCTTGTGTGGTGTTTGTGTGGTGTTTGTGAGGTGTTTGTGGTGTTTGTGAGGTGTTTGGTGTTTATGTGGTGTTTGTGAGGTTTGTGTGGTGTTTACAGGTTTATGTGGTGTTTATGAGGTGTTTGCAGGTGTTTTGTGTGGTGTTTGTGAGGTTGTGTGGTGTTTGAGAGGTGTTTGCAGGGTGTTTGTGTGGTGTTTGTGAGGTGTTTGAGAGGTTTGTGTGGTGTTTGAGAGGTTTATTTGGTGTTGTTGAGGTGTTTGTGGTGTTTGTGTGGTGTTTGTGAGGTGTTTGAGGTGTTTATGTGGTGTTTGTGAGGTTTGTGTGGTGTTTACAGGGTTTATGTGGTGTTTGTGAGTGTTTGCGAGGTGTTTGTGTGGTGTTTGTGAGGTGTTTGAGAGGTTTGTGTGGTGTTTGAAAAGGTTTATTTGGTGTTTGTAGGGGTGTTTGTGAGGTGTTTGTGTGGTGTTTGTGTGGTGTTTAGAGGTTTGTGTGGTGTTTGAGAGGTTTATGTGGTGTTTGTGAGGTGTTTGTGTGGTGTTTGTGTGGTGCAAGAGGTTTTGTGTGGTGTTTGTGTGGTGTTTGTGAGGTGCTTGTGTGGTGTTTGTGAGGTGTTTGTGAAGGGTTTGTGTGGTGTTTGTGAGGTGTTTGTGTGGTGTTTGTGAGGTCTTTGTGTGGTGTGTATGTGGTGTTTGTGAGGTGCTTGTGTGGTGTTTGTGAGGTGTTTGTGAGGTGTTTGTGTGGTGTTTGTGTGGTGTTTGTGTGGTGTTTGTGAGGTGTTTTGTGGTGTTTGTGAGGTGTTTGTGTTTTGTTGTGAGGTGTTTGTGGTGTTTGTGAGGTGTTTGTGAGGTGTTTGTGTGTTTGTGTGGTGTTTGTGTGGTGTTTTGAGGTGTTTGAGAAGTTTATGTGGTGTTTCTGTTGTTTGTGTGGTGTTTCTGTGGTGTTTATGTGGTGTTTGTGAAGTGTTTGTGAGGTGTTTGTGTGGTGTTTGTGAAGTGTTTGTGTGGTGTTTGTGTGGTGTTTGTGAAGTGTTTGTGTGGTGTTTGTGAAGTATTCCTATCATATCTATGAGGTGTTTGTGTAGTGTATGTGAGGTTTTTAGTGGTGTTTGTGAGGTGTTTGTGTCGTGTTTGTATATATATGGTAAACACTTATTAACACTATTTTAAAGGGCCAGCTCAGGTGTTCTGGTGGTGGTGTGTGTGTGTGTGTGTGTGTGTGTGTGTGTGTGTGTGTGTGTGTGTGTGTGTGTGTGTGTGTGTGTGTGTGTACTTGGGACCAGATATTTGAATCATTCCAAGACGCGGGGGTGTGGCGTGGTGGTGTGGCGTGGGGTGTGGTGTGTGTGGTGTGGTGGGGGTGTGGTGTGGTGGGGGGTGACACTGTAATACCTGTACACGAGGAATACTTTAATATTAAGTGGGGGTGATAATGAGGAGGTGGGGGGAGGGGTGGGGGAGAGGGTAGACAATCTAGTTGGGGTGAGGGGGGGAGGGGGAGGGGGAGGGAGAGGGTGAGGAACAGAAACAGCCGATAGACACGCGACGATGCTCTTTACTCTCTTTAGATGAAAGTTTCTATTTGAGAAAGAAAGAAAGAAAGAAAAGAAAGAAAAGCACTTAACAAGTACCACTAACACTTTTATAAATAAAAAAAATTATTTACAGGTAAACAAACATTATTTTGTCATGGTGGTATATTGTAGTGTATATCAGGTGACGGGGAATATACAGACAGACAGATGAGACAGACAGACAGACGGATAGATAAATACAGGAAGAAAGAATAAGTGATAAAGGAGAGAAGGGGATGAAGAAAGAAAGAAAGAATAGTAAGGAGGAATAAAGGGAGATAAATGGAAATAGAATGACTGACAGGTAGAGAGAAGAGATTATCACACGAGGGAGAGAGAGAGAAGAGAGTCCAGGTGAGAGGGGAGAGAGAGTAACAGGAGAGAGAGAGAGAGAGGTGAGGTGAAAGTGTGTGAGAGGGAGAGGGTGATAAAGAGGGAATGGGGGAGAGGAACAAGAATATATGACCCATAAACGGTGGACACAACTACAGATTAAGGGGATGGAGGCAGAGAGAGAGAGAGAGTGTGTATGTGTATCAGTGTGTGTGTGTATGTATGTGGTGTATGTATCAGTGTGTATGTATGTGGTGTATGTATCAGTGTGTGTATGTGTATGTGGTGTATGTATCAGTGTGTGTATGTATGTGGTGTATGTATCAGTGTGTGTATGTATGTATGTGGTGTATGTATCAGTGTGTGTATGTATGTGGTGTATGTATCAGTGTGTGTGTGTATGTGGTGTATGTATCAGTGTGTGTATGTATGTATGTGGTATGTATCAGTGTGTGTGTGTATGATGTATGTGGTGTATGTATCAGTGTGTGTGTGTTATGTATGTGGTGTATGTATCAGTGTGTGTATGTATGTATGTGGTGTATGTATCAGTGTGTGTATGTATGTATGTGGTGTATGTATCAGTGTGTGTGTGTATGTATGATGTGTGGTGTGTATCAGTGTGTATGTATGTGGTGTATGTATCAGTGTGTGTGTGTGTATGTATGTATGTGGTGTATGTATCAGTGTGTGTATGTATGTATGTGGTGTATGTATCAGTGTGTGTGTGTATGTATGTGGTGTATGTATCAGTGTGTGTGTATGTATGTATGTGGTGTATGTATCAGTGTGTGTGTATGTATGTATGTGGTGTATGTATCAGTGTGTGTATGTATGTGGTGTATGTATCAGTGTGTGTATGTATGATGTGGTGTATGTATCAGTGTGTGTATGTATGTGGTGTATGTATCATGTGTGTATGTATGTGGTGTATGTATCAGTGTGTGTATGTATGTGGTGTGTATGTATCAGTGTGTGTATGTATGTGTGGTGTATGTACAGTGTGTGTATGTATTGTGGTGTATGTATCAGTGTGTGTGTGTATGTATGTGGTGTATGTATCAGTGTATGTATGTGTGTATGTATCAGTGTGTGTATGATGTATGTGGTGTATGTATCAGTGTGTGTGTATGTATGTGGTGTATGTATCATGTGTGTATGTATGTATGTGGTGTATGTATCAGTGTGTGTATGTATGTATGTGGTGTATGTATCAGTGTGTGTATGTATGTATGTGGTGTATGTATCAGTGTGTGTATGTATGTGTGTATGTATCAGTGTGTGTATGTATGATGTGGTGTATGTATCAGTGTGTGTATGTATGTGGTGTATGTATCAGTGTGTGTGTATGTGGTGTATGTATCAGTGTGTGTATGTATGTGGTGTATGTATCAGTGTGTGTATGTATGTGGTGTATGTATCAGTGTGTGTATGTATGTGGTGTGTGTATCAGTGTGTGTATGTATGTGGTGTGTGTATCAGTGTGTGTGTATCAGTATGTGTGTGTGTGTTACAGGGTCAAATTGCCCATTTCATGAACTGGCCAATTTCAGCAACGGGGACTAACATATGCGTGTGTGTATTTATGTGGGTTTCATGCATACATACATACAAAAAATACATACATACATACATACATACAAAAAATACATACATACATACATACATACATACATACATACATACATAGTGTTGTCAACCGCAACACGTACACGTGATAACTTTTTAACACTGATTTTTGTTATAAGAGAGGGAGAGAAAAGAGGAGGAGAGAGGGGTGAGGGGAGAGAGAGGAGAGGGGGAGAGAGGGAGAGTAGGGAGAGGGAGTGAGAGGGGAGAGAAATGAGAGGGGACAGTGGGGAGAGGGGTAAAAAGAGGGTGGGGTGTGAGGGAGAGGGACAAGGTGAAAGTGGGGAGGGGGAGGAGGAAGAAAGGGAGGGAGAATAAGAGAGAAGGGAGGAAGGTGAGAGAGAGAGAGAGAGAGAGAGAGAGAGAAGAAGAGAGGAGAGAGAGAGAGAGAGAGAGAGAGAGAGGTAAACATTTAAAAAACAGTTTGTTGTCATAACTGTCGAAAACACCCATAAAAGTTTTTAATTTTTTTTGTAACTTTATGACTAAAGCAACACTTAAATTCTTTGTATATCGTAACATAACCAAAAAGTTGTGTATTGTGTGTGAAAGTTGTATATTGTGTGAGAAAGTTGTGTATTGTGTGAGAAAGTTGTGTATTGTTGTGAAAGTTGTGTATTGTGTGAAAGTTGTGTATTGTGTGAAAGTTGTGTATTTGTGTGTGAAAGTTGTATTGTGTGTGAAAGTTGTGTATTGTGTGTGAAAGTTGTATATTGTGTGTGAAAGTTGTATATTGTGTGAGGAGTTGTATATTGTGTGTGAAAGTTGTGTATTGTGTAGAAAGTTGTGTATTGTGTGTGAGTGTAATATTGTGTGTGAAAGTTGTGTATTGTGTGTGAAAGTTGTATATTGTGTGTGAAAGTAGAGATTGTGTGTGAAAGTTGTATATTGTGTGAGAAAGTTAGGTATTGTGTGTGAAAGTGGTATTGTGTGAAAGTTGTGTATTGTGTGTGAAAGTTAGTATAGTGAAAGTTGTGTATTGTGTGTGAAAGTTAGTATTGTGTGTGAAAAGTTGTGTATTGTGTGTGAAAGTTGTGTATTGTGCGTGAAAGTTGTGTATTGTGTGTGAAAGTTGTGTATTGTGTGTGAAAGTTGTGTATTGTGTGTGAAAGTTGTGTATTGTGTGAGAAAGTTGTATATTGTGTGTGAAAGTTGGATATTGTGTGAAAGTTATGTATTGTGTGAAAGCTGTATTGTGTGAAAGTTATGTATAGTGTGAAAGTTGGATATTGTGTGTGAAAGTTGGATATTGTGTGTGAAAGTTGTATTGTGTGAAAGTTGTGTATTGTGTCAGAAAGTAGTATACAGGTGAAAGTTGTGTATTGTGTGTGAAAGTTGTATATTGTGTGAAAGTTGGTATTGTGTGAAAGTTGTGTATCAGGAGAAAGTTGTGTATTGTGTGTGAAAGTGGTAATGTGTGAGAAAGTTGTGTATTGTGTGTGAAAGTTGTGTATTGTGAGAAAGTTGTATATTGTGTGAAAGTTGGATATTATGTGTGAAAGTTGTGTATTGTGTGAAAGTTATGTATTGTGTGAAAGTTGTGTATTGTGTGTGAAAGTTGGATATTGTGTGAAAGTTGGATATTTGTGTGAAAGTTGTGTATTGTTATGAAAGATGTATATTGTGTCAGAAAGTTGTATATTGTGTGTGAAAGTTGTGTAGTGTGAAAGTTGTATATGTGTGAAAGTTGTGTATAGTGGAAAGTTGTATATTGTGTCAGAAAGTTGTATATTGTGTGAGAAAGTTGTATATTGTGTGTGAAAGTTGTATATTGTGTCAGAAAGTTGTATATTGTGTGTGAAAGTTGTGTATTGTGTGTGAAAGTTGTATATTGTGTGTGAAAGTTGTGTATTGTGTGAGAAAGTTGTATATTGTGTGTGAAAGTTGATATTGTGTGTGAAAGTTGTGTATTGTGTGTGAAAGTTGATATTGTGTGAAAGTTGTGTATTGTGTGAAAGTTGTGTATTGTGTGAGAAAGTTGTGTATTGTGTGTGAAAGTTGTGTATTGTGTGTGAAAGTTGTATATTGTGTGTGAAAGTTGTGTATTGTGTGAAAGTTGAAAAGTTGTGTATTGTGTGTGAAAGTTGTGTATTGTGTGAAAGTTGTATATTGTGTGTGAAAGTTGTGTATTGTGTGTGAAAGTTGTGTATTGTGTATCGGGACGCTATAGGTTTCCAGAAGTTGAAGGCAATGGAAGTGCTGGATGGGTGTGAAAGGGATCTGCTGTATGGCCAGTCGGCCTGCAGTATCCCACTTCTTATGTTCTTATGTTCTTATGTTGTATATTGTTGTGAAAGTTGTATATTGTGTGTGAAAGTTGTGTATTGTGTGTGAAAGTTGTATGTTTGTGTGTGAAAGTTGTGTATTGTGTGTGAAAGTTGTGTATTGTGTGTGAAAGTTGTATATTATGTGTGAAAGTTGTATATTGTGAAAGTTGTGTATTGTGTGTGAAAGTTGTATATTGTGTGTGAAAGTTGTATATTTGTGTGTGAAAGTTGTATATTGTGTGAAAGTTGTGTATTTTGTGTGAGAAAGTTGTGTATGTGTGTGAAAGTTGTATATTGTGTCAAAAAGTTGTGTATAGTGAAAGTTGTATTGTGTGTGAAAGTTGTATATTGTGTCAGAAAGTTGTGTATTGTGAAAGTTGTGTATTGTGTGAAAGTTGTGAGAGAAAGTTGTGTAGTGTGTGTGAAAGTTGTATATTGTGTGTGAAGTTGTGTATTGTGTGTGTGAAAGTTGTATATTGTGTCAGAAAGTGGTATTGTGTGAAAAGTAGTGTATTGTGAGAAAGTTGTGTATTGTGTGAGAAAGTTGTATAATAGAAAGTTGTGATGAAAGTTGTGTAGTGTGAGAAATATTGTGAGAAAGAGTATTGTGAAAAAGGGTTGTGTATTGTGTGTGTGAGGGAGGAGGAGAGGGAATGTAGAGGGAGTGAGGGGGGATGAGGAGAGGGTGGAGGAGGAGGGGGAGAGGGGAGGTGTTGGAGGGGTGAGGGGTGTTGGAGAGGGAGGGGAGAGAAGAGAGGGTGTTGGAGAGGGTCATTTAGCACCAAGGAGGGGAAGGAGGGGGGAGAGGGGGACAATATGGGGAGGAGAAAGAGAGAGAGACAGAGAGAGAGTAAGGTGGTAGGGAAAGAAAGAGAGAAAGAAAGAAAAGAGAGAGAGAGGAAAAAGGTAAAGGAAGGATGTAATGAGGGGAGTAATTGTCGGGGAGGGGGAGGAGGGGAGGAGAGGGGGGGAGGGGAGGAGGGAGGGAGGGGAGGAGGGAGTACAAGTTCCGACTGGCAGAGAGGTTGTTGTTGTTGTTGTTGTTGTTATGACAGAACTTTAAAATTCTCTCTCTCTCTTCTTCTTCATGTGGTCGTGTGATGTTTCTATAGATTCCACACACACACACCCAGACACACACACAGACACAGACACACACACACACACACACATACACACACACACACATATACACACACACACACACACACACAGTCTCTAAATATTAATGGACCATATCAGCTGTAAGAGAGAGAGAGACTACCAGTAATGTACTACAATAAATCAGTTTTTTATAACATGAAGCTGGTCCGTGATGAGAACTTGGGTTATGTATTACACTTCCACTACCTACCATCACCTACCACTACTACCACCATCACCATACCTACCTCCATCACTACCACTACTACTACCAAATACCACTCCTACCATCACTAACCACTCACTATCCATCACCCTCTACCACCATCACCCTCCCACTACTACCTCATCACCACACTACCACTACTACCTCCATCACTACCACTCACTACTATCCAATA
>NW_024748760.1:27500-50707 GCF_018991925.1 Homarus americanus
TTTCTGTACCTTCTAGCTGACGTTGTTGGGTGGAGTTGAGAGAAGACGACCAGGCTGGAGACGCATACGTTAGTTTGGGGAGAATAAAGGCGTTGTAGATAGTCCTCAGCTCTGCGGGTGTCCCATGACCTAAGTCGTCGTAGCATGGTAGAGACGGTACGAGGCTGCCTTGACTGTGTTATTTACATGGGCCTTCCAGTCCAGTTTGTTGTCTATAGTTACACCCAGGAGTTTGGCAGACTGCACCAGCTGGAGAGGATGAGCACCCACTGTGACTCCTGGGGCTTGCACTGGAGTGGTGGCGGTATTGATGTGCATGACTACGGTTTTGGTGTGGTTGATGGTGACCTTGTTCTCTCCTAGTCCATGCCTGTAGCCTGTCCAGGGTGCCTTGGAGCGATGAGTAGTCTGGTGCGGTGTTGTCCACTGAAACCCCCACTGTGCAGTCATCCACGCACTTCCACCTGTGAGGAGGTCCGATAGAGCATCGTTGATCAGGATGAGGAAGCACAGTGGTCCCATCTTGGTCCCCTGGGGAACACCGCAGGTGAGGTGTTGGAATGTGGAGACCGAGCCCTGATACCTCACTGCCTGACGACGTCCACTCAAGAAATCAGAGAGCCATGAGACCAGGTTGGTGGGCAGCCCTAGTGCAATGGCCTTGTTGGTAACAGTGCAGTGATCAACAAGGTCAAAGGCCTTCCTGAAGTCAACAAGAGCAACGGCCAGTGATGTCTTACGTTTCTGCAGGGTTTTGTGCAGAAAATCCAGAAAGCTCACTAAGCAGTGTGATGTAGAGGAGGTCGTCATATTGCCAAATTGCTGTGGATCAATTGACTGATAGATTCTGCAAATGCCCACTCAAAACAAAGTCCTCACAGCGTAGACTGGCTATAGGGTTAATGGCAACTGGCCTGAGGTCATTAGGGGACTGTTGGGTGGTGACCTTGGGGATGGGAGTGACAATTGCAGTTTTCCATTCATTAGGCATTTGCTTTGTCTGAGCGATGCATTAATAATAGAACAGAGGGGGTGGCAGTTCAACTGCAAACCCTTGTATATTTTGATTGGGAGGTCAATTGGGTTGGAGCGTTTGGATTTAAATTTCAGGAGTTTGTTGGAGATTTCATGTGGTTGAACACTGGGAGGGGGAGGGGAAGGTAAGTAAGCCGGGAGGAAAGTGAGGTCAAGACTGGGTAAGGTGTGACATATGGTAGCAAAATGGTTATATGTGTGTGTGTGTGTGTGGTGTGTGTGTGTGTGTGTGTGTGTGTGTGTGTGTGTGTGTGTGTGTGTGTGTGTGTGTGTGTGTGTCCCAGCGAAGAAGACAACCACCATGACTGGGAGAAGGAGACAGACAGACAGACAGACAGAAGGTGTAGGTGAGGAGGGAGAGGGGAGGGGTTAATACCTTGTCACTTGAGGATAGACAGACAGATAGATAGATAGATAGATGGAGAGAGAGGGAGAGAGAGAGAGAGAGAGAGACTCTGTTTACATATTTTCATTATATATTTATCTGTTTGTTTATTTATGTACTTGTTTATTTGTTTATTTGTTTACTTATTAGAGAGAGAGAGAGAGATATATAAAAGATCAGACAGACAGACGAATGGAAAGAGAGAAAGAGAGAGAGAGGGGAGGAGAGAGAGAGAGAGAGAGAGAGAGAGAGAGAGAGAGAGAGAGAGGGGAAAGGTGTGAAAGTAAAGGGTGGAAAGCAGAGGGAATGACCCGGTGTGAGAGGGAAACTGATGAGAAAAATTATGTCCAGGGGGAGAGAGAGAGAGAGAGAGAGAGAGAGAGAGAGAGAGAGAGAGGGAGAGAGAGAGAGAGAGAGAGAGAGAGAGAGAGAGGAGAGGGGGGCGCTAGGGAGAGAGAGAAAGAGAGAGAGAGAGGAGAGAGAGAAAGGGGGCTAGGGAGAAGAGAGAGAGAGAGAGGTGTGTGATTTATAGAGGGGCTGACGAGAGAGAGAGAGAGAGAGAGAAAAGAGGGAGGGAAAAGTGAGATAAATGGAAGGAGGGCGGAAGGGAAGAGGGAAGGAGAGATAAGCAGCGAGAAGTAGAGAGAGATAGAGAGAGAGAGTTAAGAGGTAGGGAGACAGAGGAAGAGAGAGAGAGAGAGAGAGAGAGAGAGAGAGAGAGGAAAAATACTACAATAAACTGGAGGTAGGAGCAAATGGTGGAGAGGACCTGGAAGATAGATGATGAGAGAGAGAGAGAGAGAGAGAGAGAGAGAGAGGGGAAGGGGTGGAGAGAGAGAGAGAGAGAGAGAGAGAGAGAAGGAGAGAGGAGAGAGAGAGGGGGGGGAAGGAGGTGTGGGAGAGAGAGAGAAGGAGAGAGAGAGAGAGAGAGGGGAAGGAGTGTGTGGTGAGAGAGAGAGAGGGGGGGAAGAAGGGTGGAGAGAGAGAGAAGGAGAGAGAGAGAGAGAGAGAGGGGAAGGAGGGGAGAGAGAGAGAGAGAGAGAGAGGAGAGAGAGAGGGGAAGGAGGGGAGTGAGAGAGGGGGGGGAGAAGGGTGGAGAGAGAGAGAAGGAGAGAGAGGAGAGAGAGAGAGGAGAGAGAGAGAGAGAGGGGGAAGGAGTGAGAGAGAGAGAAGGAGAGAGAGAGAGAGAGAGAGAGAGAGAGAGAGAGAGAGAGAGAGAGTGAGGAAGGAGGTGAGAGAGAGAGAGAGAGAGAGAGAGAAAGGAGGAGAGAGAGAGAGAGGGGGGGTGAAGGAGGGTGTGTGAGAGAGAGAGAGAGAGGGAGGAGAGAGAGGCAGGAGAGGGAGAAAAGAGAGAGAGAGAGAGAGGAGAGAGAAAGAGAGGGAAGGAGTGTGAGAGAGAAAGAGAGAGAGAGAGAGAGAGAGGAGAGAGAAAGAAAATGGAGGGGAGGATGACGCTATGTATAACCTGACTGACCACAGAGAGGGAGGGGTGGAGGGGAGGGGTGAGGGAGAGGGAGAGGGAGGGGAGGGAGAGGGAGAGGTGAGGGAGAGGGAGGGGTGAGGAGAGGGAGGGGTGGAGGGAGAGGGAGAGGGAGGGGTGAGGGAGAGGCGGGAGAGGGAGGGGTGAGGGGAGGGAGGGTGAGAGAGAGGAGAGGTGAGGGGAGAGGGAGGGGTGAGGAGAGGAAGGTGAGGGAGAGGAGAGGGAGGTGAGGGAGAGGTGAGGAGAGGGAGAGGTGAGGGAGGATAGGTGAAGGAGGGGTGAGGGAGAGGAGGGTGAGGGAGAGGGAGGGGTGAGGGAGAGGAGGGAGAGGGAGGGGTGAGGGAGAGGGAGGGGGTGAGGGTGGGGAGGGAGAGGGATGGGTGAGAGGGAGGGGAGAGGAAGGGAGAGGGAGGGGTGAGGAGAGGGAGGGGTGAGGAAGAGGGAGGTGAAGGAGAGGGAGGGGTGAAGGAGAGGGAGGTGTGAGGGAGAGGGACGGGGTGAGGGAGAGGGAGAGGGAGGGGATGAGAGGGAGGGGTGAGGGGAGAGGGAGGTGAGGGAGAGGAGAGGGAGAGGGAGGTGAGGGAGAGAGAGGAGGTGGGAGAGGGAGGGAGGAGAGAGAGGAGGGAGAGGGAGGGTGAGGGAGGAGGGGTGAGGGAGAGGAGGGGTGAGGGAGGGAGGGGTGAGGTAGAGGGAGAGATAAGGGAGGGGTGGGAGGGAGGGGTGAGGGAGAGGAGAGGGAGGGGAGAGGGAGGGGTGAGGGAGAGGAGAGGGAGGAGAGGAGAGGGAGGGGTGAGGGAGAGGAGGGGTGAGGGAGAGGGAGGTGAAAGAGAGAGAGGAGGGTGAGGAGAGAGAGGTGAGGGAGAGAGGGGTGAGGGAGAGGGGAGGGGTGACGGAGAGGAGAGGGAGGGGTGAGGGAGAGAGAGAGAGAGAGAGAAAGGAGAGAGAGAGAGAGAGAAAGCGAGAGAGAGAGAGAGAGAGAGAGAGAGGAGGGGAAGAGAAAGGAGAACAAAGAAAATTCTCAAGATAAGAACTTAGTTTTTTTCAAAGGAAGATAAAAGACTTATGTCCTTCTTGTTCTTAATCACCACTCCATCTCTCCCTTTTCTCCATCCTCCTCCCTCCCTCCCTCGCCCCTTCCTTCCTCCCTCCCTCCTCCCTCCCTCCCTCCCTCCCTCCCTCCCTCCCTCCCTCCTCCTCCCTCCCTCCCTTCCTCCCCCTCCCTCCCTCCCTCCCTCCCTCCCTCCCTCCCTCCCCTTCCCATTCTTCTCTTCTACCTCTTATTCCTCTTTCCTCCTCCTTCATAACCCTTCCTTCCTTCCTTCTCCTCCATCCTCTCTCCCTGTCTCCCTACCTTCATCCCTCCCTCACCTCTCCATCTCCTTCTGCCTCCATCTCCCACCCTCCATCTCTCCTCCCTCTCTCTCCCCTCCCTCCCTCCCTCTCTCCATCCCTCCTCATCCCTCCCTCTCTCCTCCATCTCCCTCCTCCATCATCTTTACACTCCATCTCCCACCCCTCCATCTCTCCCTCCCTCTCTCCCTCCCTCCTCATCCCTCCCTCTCCTCCATCTCCTCTCCTCCATCATCTTCACACTCCATCGCCCACCTCCAAACTTGCACATCCCTTCACACAGTTATTCCTCTTTATTGTCACTCTTCTTATTCCCTCTGTTTATTCTTCACCCTTCCTCCATTAACTTCATCCTTCCTCCATTAACTTCCATCCTTCTCCATTTCCTATCGTTCCTCCATTAACTTCTATCCTTCCTCCATTAACTTCATCCTTCCTCCATTAACTTCATCCTTCCTCCATTAACTTCATCCTTCTCCATTAACTTCACCCTCTTCCATTAACTTCATCCTTCCGCCATCAACTTCATCCTTCCGCCATTAACTTCATACAACCTCCATTAACTTCATCCTTCACCTCATTAACTCTCCTCCTTCCTCCATTAACTTATCCTTCCCCATTAACTTCATCCTTCCCCCATTAACTTCATCCTTCCCCCATTAACTTCATCTTCCTTCATTAACTTCTATCCTTCCCCATTAACTTCATCTTCCTCTCATTAACTTCATCCTTCCTCCATTAACTTCATCCTTTCTCCATTAACTTCATCCTTTCTCCATTAACTTCATCCTTCCATTAACTTCATCCTTTCTCCATTAACTTCATCCTTCCCCCATTAACTTCACCCCTTCCTCCATTAACTTCATCCTTCCTTCATTAACTTCATCCTTTCTCCATTAACTTCATCCTTCCCCATTAACTTCTACCCTCCTCCATTAACTTCATCCTTCCTTCATTAACTTCATCCTTCCTCCATTAACTTCATCCTTCCTCCATTAACTCTCATCCTTCCCCCATTAACTTCCTCCTTCCGCCATTAACTCCTCCTTCCTCCATTAACTTCATCCTTCCTCCATTAACTTCATCCTTCCTCCATTAACTTCATCCTTCCTCCATTAACTATCCCTTCCTCCATTAACTTCATCCTTCCTCCATTAACTTCATCCTTCCTTCAACTTTAATCCTTCATCCATAACTTCCCTTCCTCCATTAACTTCATCCTTCCTCCATTAACTCATCCTTCCTCCATTAACTTCATCCTTCCTTCATTAACTTCATCCTCTCCATTAACTCTCATCCTTCTCCAATAACTTCATCCTTCCTTCATTAACTTCATCCTTCCTTCAATACCCCATCCTTCCTCCATTAACTTCCATCCTTCCTCCATTAACTTCATCCTTCCTCCACAACTTCATCCTTCCTCCATTAACTTCATCCTTCCTCCATTAACTTCATCCTTCCTCCATTAACTTCCCCCTCCATCCTCCCCTCCCCACTCATCCTTCCTCCATACCCTTCTTCCTCCCTCTCCTTCCTCCTCCTCCTCCCCTTCTACCACTAATATAGATTCCTTTCCTCCCCCCCCTCCCCCTCCCCTCTGTAACGACCCCACAAACTGACCATTACTCCTTTGCTGTTAATTAGTTCTTGTGACCTCCCACCTCACTCCCCATGAGAGGAGAAGGAGGAGGCAAGCTAACAATAAAATTAAAGAAGGATTTAAGTAGATGGAGGAATAACAACAGCTCCACCCCTCCCTCACTCCCTCCTCTCCTTCCCCATCCCCTACCTTCTCTTCCTCTCCTTCTCACCTTCCCTCCCTTCCTCCTTCCCCCTCTCCTCCTACTTCCTTTATCACAACTTCACCTTCTCCATAAGTTATTGTCTTTCTTTATTAATCCTTCTTCTCTCCCTCTCTTGTTCCTCTCTCCTTCCACTTCCTTCTCCCTCCTTTCTGTTCCCTCCTCCCTCTTGGTCGCCACCTCCTGCTTCTTCCTCTTTCCTTCTTCCTTCCCTGTCCTCCCTCCCTCCCCTCCCCACCCCCTACACCGGACGCCAGAGATAAGCTGACTGGATTAGTCTGGCGTTGTCTGAGTGAGTGTCGTGTCGTCTTGCTTCTCTCTCTCTCCCTCTTCTCCCCCTCTCATTACCTCTCTCTTTCCCTCTTCTCTCCCTCTCTCCTTCTTTCTTTCCTCTCCCTTGCATTGCATTAACTCTCTCTCTCTTTCTCTCTCTCTGATTTACTCTTCTTCTCTCTCTCTCCCATTTCTTCCTCATCAATCTCGCTTCCTCTCCCTTTCCCTTACCTCTCACCTTTCTCTCATTTCCCTCACCTTCCCTTTCCCTTCTGTCTTCCTTTCACTCTCATTCCCGTCTCCTTTCTTTCACTCTCCCTCTCCTCTTCATTCCATCACACTCTTCTCATCCATATATTTCCTTCTCTCTTCCATCTTCTGCACCTCCTCCCTCCTTTACTCCTGTCATTTAACTTCTTCCCCTCTCTCTCTCTCTCTCCTCTTTTTTCATCAGTTTCATCACACACACACACACACACACACACACACACACTGATCGCTATAAGAACAGCCCAGTCCCAACCATTGTAAAAATTATCAATAACTTGTAATAAACCAGTGTATTCACTCCCAGTAAACACTACTCCTTACACTGTCACTATGTTGAAATGAACTGTAGTTTGAGCTTTTCCCCATCTAGTTATTATATGTCTTATTTGTATCACTTATGTTATTTGTATATTATTTGTAATTCGAAACCCATTCCCCAAATATGTAACTGTATATTTTCAGCCTTCTGGCTGCCAAGCTCTTTCAATAAACCGTTAATTATTATTATTATTATTATTATTATTATTATTATTATTATTATTATTATTATTACACACTACCACTACTGACGATCATCCAGCTATGATACAATGATACGAGTTATTAAGGATGTCACTTAGGTTGGTGAGCTCTGAGGTGACTAAAGAGGCCGATACGGGACCGGCAGAGTCGTTCACGGATGTTACACGTGTGGAGGTCTACATCTAATGCGGGAGGGGCGGTGGCAGCGTTTTTCCGGCGTTGGTGCTTGTCTGCCTCGTTATGCAGTCGGGCTAACTCGAAAGTATTGACACCTTCTCGTGTGGTGCTCCTCCAAGCATTACGGTGTGGAGTAATCGTCTCCCAGGTGAGGGGGTCGATTTGGCACTTTTTCAGGTTTGTCTGAAGACTATTGTGATGTCCCTCCTCGCTACCCACAACAATGAGGAAAATCAAAGTTGACAAGGATAAATAAGGAGTGAATAATCGAGGGGTTGAAGTACGTGGATGCAGCAAGTAAGGAGCACAGTCACAAGAATCAGACAAATTTAAGTTATAAAAGGGATAAATTATCAAGTAAACTGAGTAATTTATTAACATTTATATTAAGTATTGATTAAGATAGTTAACGAGGTACATTACATAACACAAATAAAACACAAAATATGTAATTATCAAAACAAAAGTAACAACTATACATTAATCAAAACACACCAGAATATTACCTAATTAATCTTACTTTAAACATTAATTACACCTACCACAAGGAACCAAGGATTAACGCCATAGTCCACTACCATCACAACACCACCAGCAGTAGGCCCTTCGTCCACACCCCGGGAGAAGAGGAACACCTTGGGCAGCAGAAACTCCTCCTACCAGGCAGACACACTTGCTTCATTACCTCGGTCTCATAGTCAGATGGGAAATTGGTTCTGAAACGGTGCTCACTGGGGTCGAGTAGCTTCGTGAAGCAGTTTCTTCTCCTGGTGCCAGGTGGGAGCAAGTGATGGTTATGGTGGTAGAGAGAGTAGGAGACAGAGTCGTCACACTATCCTTATACCTTTTCAGTTGCCCGCCAGCGTTACATTTACTATCCGTTAGGTGACTGTAAAGTAGCCGCTTTGGCAGTCTACTGTCGTCCATGCGGGTAACATGGCCAGTCCAGCGTAGTTGTTCTTGGATAATGGTAGCCTCGATGCTCCTACAGTTGGTGTCAGCGAGAATACTGGCATTTGTTCTTTTGTCTTCCCAGTGAACTCGGAGGATGGAGCGTGGACTACGTTGGTGAAAGTTTTGAATTTGTCTTGAGGTGCCTCCTGTATGTGACCCATGTCTTGCTGCCATATAGCAGGGTAGGGAGGACCACTGCTTGATATACGTGTAACTTTGTAGATAACTTCAGCTCCCTACAGCTAAAGACATGGGTACAGAGTCTGCCAAAGGCTTGAGATGCACATCTGATCCGATGTTGAATCTCTTCATCGATGTCCGCAGTGGTGGACAGGTGGGAGCCGAGATACTGAAAGTGGGTAACATTAGAGAGGGTAGTACTGTTAAGTTGGATGGATGGTGGAGGTGTGTCTGAACCAGGGGCAGACTGAAAGAGAATCTGAATCTTCTGTACATTCACCTTAAGGCCGAAGTGCGCATACGCCTCTGCGTAGGTGTTCAGGGTCTCCTGTAGGTCACGTTCAGTGTGAGCGACAAGGGTGAGGTCGTCTGAATACTGAAGTTCAGTAATGGAAGCTGCCGACACCTTTGTTCTTGCCGGGAGTCGTCTTATGTTGAAAAGACCCTTCATCCGGTTCTCAATGTCCACCCTGCCGACTAAATTGGCACTGGAAGGCAGTCAAGAAAATGGAAAAGAGAGTTGGTGCCAGTACACATCCTTGTTTACCCCGTTTGGATGGGGAAGAACTCAGACTGGGTGCTGTTGTGCAGGACACTGCCGTTCATGTCATCGTGGAATTGCATCACAATGGCGATGAACTTTGGTAGGCAGCCAAAACGACTGAGGGTCCACCAGAGGGCTTTCCTGTTGACCGAGTCGAAAGCCTTGGTTAGGTCGACGAAGGCCATGTACAAGTCATGACGCTGTTCTCTACACTATTTCTGTATCTGACGGGCAGCTAAGACCATGTCATTGGTGCCACGTAATGGTCTAAAGTTACATTGAGATTGTGGGAGGAAGTTTTCCGCCTCTGGAAGAAATCTGTTTAGGAGGACTCGGGCGATAATCTTGCCAGTTATCGACAGCAGCGAGATCCCGCAATAGTTGCCACAGTCTGACTGGTCTCCCTTATTCTTATAAATATTGACCATGGAGGCGTCTTTAAGAGCTTGGGGGATTTCCTCCTTTTCCCATATATTCTCCAGGAGAGAGTGGAGACAGTTGGTAAGCAGAGGTCCTCCTGCTTTATACACCTCGGCTGGGATTCCATCAGGCCCCGAGGCTTTGTTATTTTTCTTCTGTTTGATGGCAGTAGCTACCTCATCCAGGGATGGAGGATAGCTGAGGTGGGTCAGCTCTGGATGCTGAGGGACCTGCTGAGTAGTCAGGACATTCACATCGGTGTTTCGGTTGAGCAGCAAATGGTAGTGCTCTTTCCAGCATTGAAGGAAGCCTCTTCATCTTTAATTAGGGAGTTACCATCGGATGAGCAGAAGAGGGCTGCGCCATGAGTGATTGGCACCAGGGCCGGATTCAGGAGTGGGCAAAGTGGGCAGCTGCCCAGGGGCCTCCTCAATCTGGGGGCCTCCACATGTGCGGTAGTAGCTATATCAGGGCTGGTCGACTTGAAACCACATGAATGACTCCAGTCATGTCTCCCTTTTGTGTGTGTGTGTGTGTTGGGAATTTGTACACTATCACTAAATATACAGTTATTTAAAAATTTCTCAATGTTCTAATTTCCTCAATATAACTGCATATGGCTTCAAAATTCTCCAAAGAAGTGTTCAAATTTCAAAATTTTCCCGGGGGGCTTACAGCGCCCTTCGTAACTCCCAGATGTTTAGGCTCGCTTCACTCGCCACCCCACCCTCTTGGGTAGTTATAATGAGGGGGGCCTCCACAAAGAGGCTGCCCATGGGCCTCCACAGGTCTAAATCCGGCACTGATTGGCCCATAAAATGTTTTAGTGGAATTTAAAATTCGCGCATATTGTGCTGATCTGCATGTTTTGTTTCACATGCTTTATTTTTAAACCAGTCGTTCTTTAGATTGCGATGTTCGCGCTGGGCTGCCTCTTTCTTCTTGCGGAAGGTATCACACACATACATACGAGGACTCCTGAAGAAGGTGCAGAAGAAGGCGTGCGAGGTCGTTCTCTCCCTCTCTTACACTGCATTATCTAGAGGCACTTCACTCTCTCACGAGCTACTACACCATCCTCATCACCGTCACCTGCTACCACCTAAGATCCCTCGCCCTACAGCCCATACCACCACGTACTGATCGCTACATAAACAGACCCATCCCAACCACCATCAACAACTCGTACATAACGTGTTCACTCCTTGACTATCTCACTCTTGTCTCGTAACTGTGCTGGAGTGTTGTGTTAAGTGACCGTCTCCCCGTCTGTATATGCATTGTTGTGCGTGCGTGTGTTAAGCATTTCCACAATTTTGAAGATAGAAAGCTGAAATTTGGTAGGGAGGTGCGGGTGTCCAAGGGGATGGTCTGGCCCTCCTCCCGGGACAAGACGGTCAGCTCACATAGTGTCATTATACTGTTTGTGTCTTACTTATTATTATTATTATTATTATTATTATTATTATTATTATTATTATTATTATGAATGATACTGCCACCACCACTTCTACCACCACCACCACCACTACTACCACTATTACCATTACCACTACGATCACCACCACTACTACCACCGCTACCACCACCACCACCACCATGGGAAGGCTTCTGCAGTACGCGGCTGGGAAGGTTTTTGCATAATGTCACCTAATTATTCACGTCTTGTGTCTCGCGGCCTTCCCTCCCTCCCTCTCTCCATCCCTCCTTCCTTTTTCCCTCCCTCCTTTCCTCCTTCTTTTCAACCTCCTCCTCCCTCCCTCTCTCCATCCCTCCTTCCTTTTTCCCTCCCTCCTTTCCTCCTTCTTTTCAACCTCCCTCCCTCCCTCCCTCCCCCCTCCCTCTCTCTTTCCTCCCTCCTTCTTTGCCCCCTCTTTCCCTCCATCCCTCCCTCCCTCCATCCTTCTCTTCCCCCTCCTCCCTTCCTTCCTCTCTTCCTCCATCCCTCCCACCATTCTTCATTCCACCCTCCCTCCCTCCCCTCCTCTCTCTCTCTCTCTCTCTCTCTCTCTCTCTCTCTCTCTCTCTCTCTCTCTCTCTCTCTCTCTCTCTCTCTCTCTCTCTCTCTCTCTCTCTCTCTCTCCCTCCATAGATAAATCCACTTCCCCGTCCCCCACCTCCCCTCACCTCCCCTCCACCCCCACCCCTCACCTCCCCTCACCCCCCCCCCCTCACCTCCCCTCACCCCCCACCCCACCTCCTCACCCCCCCCTCAGTTTCTTGCTACATGGGTCATTCTTCACTCTGGTTGGAATTCTGAATCATAATAATAATTTTAATATCATAAACTTTACTTTTTGATTTTAATATTATTTTTCTTCATTTTTAGTAGATTTTTTATGTAAGGAGAAAAAAATTATTATTATTATTATTATTATTATTATTATTATTATTATTATTATTTTTTATTTTATTATTTTTATTTGTATTATTATTATTATTATTATTATTATTATAGTTTTTCTGGGTATTTTTTATTTCATTTTATTTTTATTTTTTTTGCATTTTTTTATATTTTTTGGGGGGGAGTTGTGTTTATACTCTCTCTCTCTCTCTCTCTCTCTCTCTCTCTCTCTCTCTCTCTCTCTCTCTCTCTCAAATTAGTAACCACTCCATTACGACCAAATTTACTCCCTATTTCAGCCAATTCTCTCCCCATTTCAAGCCAATTTTCTCCCCCGTTTCAGCCAATTTTCTCCCCATTTGCAATTTTTCCCCATTTCGTAATTTCTCCCCATTTCAGCCAATTTCTCCCCATTTCGTAATTTTCTCCCCATTTCAGCCAATTTTCTCCCCGTTTCAGCCAATTTTCTCCCCATTTCAGCCAATTTTCTCCCCATTTCAGCCAATTTTCTCCCCATTTCAGCCAAATTTATCCCCATAACAGCCATTTATCTCCCCAATTAACCTTTATATCACTCCATTATTGTATAGTTCTTTATATTATGCCGTTAGCTCCCCACCCACCTCCAATTAGCTCCCCACCCACCTCCAATTAGCTCCACCCACCCTCCAATTATCTCCCATCTCACCTCAGTTAACTCTCCCTCACCCCAGTTCTCTCTCCCCACTCCTCCCAGTAACCTCTCCTCACTCCCAGTAACCTCCCCACTCACTCCCTGTTATCTCCCAACTCACCTCAGTTATCTCCCCTCTCACCCACTTCCCCATGTATCTCCCCTTTACGTATCTCCTCACCCCGTATCTCCCCACTCACCCATTTATCTCCCCACTCACCCCACGTATCTCCCCACTCCCCCCCTTTTATCTCCCCACTCACCTCATTTATCTCCCCACTCACCCCGTATCTCCCCACTCACCCACATGTCTCCCCACTCACCCCACGTATCTCCCCACTCCTCCTCCCCTACCCCATTTATCTCCCCCACTCACCTCATTTATCTCTCTCCTCATTTATCTCCCCCACTCCATTTATCTCCCCCTCACCTCATTTTTCCCCCACTCACCCCATTTATCTCCCCATTCACCCCATTATCTCCCCCTCACCCCATTTATCTCCCCACTCACCCCATTTATCTCCCCCCCTCACCCCTCTCCCCCCTCACCCCATTTATCTCCCCACTCACCCCATTTATCTCCCCACTCACCCCATTTATCTCCCCACTCACCCCAGTTCTCTCCCCACAGCTGTGAGCTTCGCGCCCCAGTTCACGGCGCCAGTAGCCAACGTGACGGTAGCGAGGGGAAGAGACGCAACCTTCACCTGTCTAGTGCGGCACCTGGGCGGCTATAGGGTACGTCTGTCTGTCTGTCTGTCTGTCTGTCTGTCTCTAGCTTTGTGTGTCTGTCTGTCTGTCTAGCTTTGTCTGTCTGTCTGTCTGTCTGTCTAGCTTTGTCTGTCTGTCTGTCTAGCTTTGTCTGTCTGTCTGTTTGTCTGTCTGTAGCTCTGTCTGTCTGTCTGCCTTTAGCTCTGTCTGTCTATATTTATGCCTGCCTGTCTGTCTGTTTGTCTATAACTCTGTCTGTCTGTCTGTCTTTCTGTCTCTCGCTCTGTCTGTCTGTCTGTCTGTCTGTCTGTCTGTAGCTCTGTCTGTCTGTCTGTCTGTCTGTCTGTCTTTCTGTCTCTCGCTCTGTCTGTCTGTCTGTCTGTCTGTCTGTCTGTCTGTCTTATTACTATCTTTATAACTTATTATTATTATTATTATTATTATTATTACAACTATCAGTATCACTAGTAACCTACACCAAGACTACCACTATTACCACAATCGGTATTACTACCACTATTTTACTAACATCCACTACTACCACCATATCTACCACAACTATAATTACCACAACAACCACTACCACAACCTTTACCACCACCACTACCACAACTACCACAACTACCACCATTCCTTAGCAGTATCTTCTTTCCTAATCTTTTCACAACCAATCGTCTTAGAGTAAATCCTTTTCACAGTCGCCAAGGTCTAACTGGCTAATCCCTCCTAATCCTTTACACGTTCATCACTATTACCCTCTGTTTTTGTCGGGTTTTTTTGTGTGTGTATATTATGTTTGTGTGCGTGTGTTGGTGTATGTTTATGTGTGTAAGTGTAAGTTTTTTTTGTGTGTACGTGTGTTGGTGTATGTGTGTGTGTGTGTGTGTGTGTGTGTGTGTGTATTTCTCTATTATGTTTATCTATGTGTGTGTGTGTGTGTGTGTGTGTGTGTATGTATGTGTGTATGTTTGTGAATATAATAATTACATCTATCTACACACACAGGTCGGGTGGGTGAAGGCGGATACTAAAGCCATCCAGGCCATCCACACACACGTCATCACTCACAACCCGCGCGTGCATGTGAGCTTTGACGATCACTCCACCTGGCACCTGCTGATCAAACAGGTCACCGAGGAAGATAAGGGTCCATACATGTGTCAGATCAACACCGACCCCATGATCAGTCAGGTCAGTGCCAGGTCAAGTTTAGTGGGGGTCAGGGTAAGTTAAGTGAGTGCCAGGTCAGTTTAAGTTAGGGTCAGGTGAGGTCAGTGTCATCCCAAGTATGGTCTGGTCATTGCCATCCCAGGTAAAGTTGAGTAAGTACCAGGTCAGGTTAGGTCAGTGGCATCCTAGGTCAGGTCAGTGTCATTCCAGGTAAAGTGTTGCAGTTTCCAGTTACCTGTGGTAGTACTCATTAGAGGTGAACTAGAAGCAACACTCATAAATGTTTATGGGTTAAGTTATCAAACCCAAATGGTCTTTTCTCCATTTATTAAGAAAGTAAACTATTGCACAATAACTGGGATATCACCGTAATTAACGCTATGACCTGTGAAGCGTTATTAATGGACGAAGCTTGGGTATATAGAGCTTCTTACAGCACACGTCTCAGTGGCTCAGAGACGGGAGTTGAACTGGTGATAGTCGGCGACTTAATTGATGGCTCTGCGGTCAAGGTGGGAGTACACTGTCACATGTCCAGTTGATGACTACTCTCGGCTCACAGGAAAGTTACCGTGGGTGATGTAAGTCAAGGTGTGAGGGAACAGTGGGAGTACACTGTCACATGTCCAGTTGATGACTACTCTCGGCTCACAGGAAAGTTACCGTGGGTGATGTAATTATATATACCTAATGTATGTAACCCACATTTATATAAGTGTTACTGTCTCCTAGACGGGCTAATAGAGAGGTGAGGTCAGTACCCCCATCATACCGGGTCACCGTGTATATTTATGTTACTACTTACGTCTGTTATAAACTACCAAGAGGCCGCGTGGCACTGTACCGTCAACAGAAGTGCCAGTAGCGGTACAGTGCCACATGATACCTTGGTCCCTCTTAACACTTTTCCAGTCGTCACTTACCGGTCAGCACTAGACAGTATAAAGGTAGAGAATATGTTCCAAAATATCGTATGGCAGCACCGCTGTTATAGTGTCTTATAACTTGTAGTTAAGTTCTGGAACTCTTAACTGGCAGGTTCTTCATGTTAACATTTCCTTAGTCTCTTATGTAGTTTATTTAATATACACACTACTGTAGGTACACTTGGTGAGAGCTGAGAGATCTGGGAATCCTCTCTAGAGAAGAGATCTGAGTAACACGTGGAGGCTGCCCTTAGCCACGTGGAGTACGTCCCTGTTCAATGGCTATAATCTCTGTCTCACCCAGGAGATATTACCTCCTGTTATCTCTCTTCCCCGGGAGTGTGTTACATCCTCCTAAGTTTCTCTCACCTAGGAGATGTTACCCCGAGAGGAGATCTGTTAGCCACACCGCTAGTCACACTGTTTAGAAACACTGACTTCATCAAGGTGAGTTGTTGTGACTAACTGGCCCCTCTGGGTGTGTGGGGGAGGGAAGGGAGGGAGGGAGAGAGATGATAAGGGAGGAGGGAGAGGAGGGAGGAAAGGAGGGAGATAGTAAGGAAGGAGGAGGGAGGAAGGAGGGAGGGGGAGAGAGATGATAAGGAAGGGAGGGAGGAGATTGTAAGGAAGGGAGGGAGAGAGATGATAAGGAAGGGGAGGGGGAGAGATGATAAGGAAGGGAGGGAGAGATGATAAGGAAGGGAGGAAGATGATAAGGAAGGGAGGGAGGGAGAGATGATAAGGAAGGGAGGGAGGGAGAGAGATGATAAGGAAGGGAGGGAGGGAGGGAGGGAAAGAGATAGTAAGGAAAGGAGGGAGATAGTAAGGAAGGAAGGAGGGAGGAAGATAGTAAGGGAGGGAAGGAGGGAGGGAGGGAGGAAAATTGTAAGGAAGGGAGGAGGAAGGGAGGGAGGGAGATAGTATGGGAGGGAGTGTCGCGATCCCACTACCCATTATACTTGGGGAGGTGACCTACCCCAAGTTATTAACAAATAAAGGTACAAATAGGGAACACGGCAATAATTATCCTCACCAAAAACCTACTCAACTAAATGTACTTGAATAAGTAAGAACAGTTGAAATAAGTGAATCACAAAAGGGAAGATAATTAATTAATTCAATTTATGTTCTAAAGGGAGTAATGATTAGCAAACATGAATTTAAGGGAATAAGTAATTGTATAATAAAATAAGAGTGATGCCGGAAGGGCGAAAATATACCGTAAGGAGTTAGACCAAACAAATATTACTTAACATTACTATATTACACAGACATACGAAATATATATATACAACAATCACTACAAAATGATTATTTCCTACCAAACAGGAGATTCCTTACCACCAGGATCCCTTCCTAGGCCTAACTAAACGTGTCACTAATACCTGATACCCCTAGGGCATTGCAGAAGACTGGATAAAGCACTAGACAAGGGTCAAGGCTAGAGAACGAATGGACACGTCTACCCTATGCCACGGTTTTTCGCTACTGCGGAAGCGTGGGCATGCTGAGCAGCGCGTCTCATATCACGTGATCTAGAACATTTGCTAGATATTTTATATGATTAATTAATATTACTCCTGAGTTGACTTAACAGAGTAAGACAATGATGCATATAAATAACATACATAAATATACAATTAACCTAAGTAACTAAGAACAATAATAATATAATAAGTACAATTAACAATTTATTAATAGCTTGTATGAAATGTAGGCGTGAACATATGCCTCACGCTATGCGAGTTCTCGAGCGCCACAGGCACGTGACAGGGAGGAGGGAGGGAGATAGTAAGGGAGGGAAGGAGGGAGGGAGGTAGTAAGGAAGGGAGGAGAGGGATATTAAGGGAGGAAAAAAGAGAGGGAGGGAAACAGGGAGGGTGAAAGAAGGGAGACGAACAGTGTGGAGGGAGAGGAACGCTGCCGGTGGTGGTGGTAACTGGTTGTGGTGGTGGTGGTGGTAGTAATAGTGGTAGCTGTGGTTGTTGTAGTGTTGGTGGTGGTGGTGGTAACTGGTTGTGATGGTGGTGGTAGTAATAGTGGTAGCTGTGGTTGTTGTAGTGTTGGTGGTGGTGGTGGTAACTGGTTGTGATAGTGGTGGTGGTAGTAATAGTGGTAGCTGTGGTTGTTGTAGTGTTGGTGGTGGTGGTAACTGGTTGTGATAGTGGTGGTGGTAGTAATAGTGGTAGCTGTGGTTGTTGTAGTGTTGGTGGTGGTGGTAACTAGTTGTGATAGTGGTGGTGGTAGTAATAGTGGTAGCTGTGGTTGTTGTAGTGTTGGTGGTGGTGGTGGCTAGTTGTGGTAGTGGTGGTAGCCGTCGTGGTGGCAACAGCGGCAGCGATAGTAATGTGGTGGTGGTGCCGCAGCTGTGCCACAGACAAACAGCAGTGGTAATGCCCCGCTGGTGCCAATAACACACAGCCTCCTCCCCCGGGGGAAAAAAATGGCCTCTGTGAATGTCCCCCGCATGAGATATTGTTTGTAAATGCATTCTGGCGCGCGATAAGTCTGTTGTGTGTGTGTGAGTA
The DNA here is from genome assembly GCF_018991925.1 of Homarus americanus. NCBI lineage: Eukaryota > Metazoa > Arthropoda > Malacostraca > Decapoda > Nephropidae > Homarus > Homarus americanus. The sequence continues at coordinate 45,245 of NW_024748760.1, forward strand.
TTGGCCGTGGGCGAGACGTGACCTGCATCACCACCACGCCCGCCCCTGCCCAGCTGCCGCCCCTGCCTCTCGTACACATTTATTATTGCTTCCTTATTTTAACTATTTACGGCCCATGACGGCCTTATACCCAACTATGGTGCCCATGACGGCCTTATACCCAACTACGGTGCCCATGACGGCCTTATACCCAACTACGATACCCATGACGGCCTTATACCCAACTACGATGCCCATGACGGCCTTATACCCAACTACGGTGCCCATGACGGCCTTATACCCAACTACAGTGCCCATGACGGCCTTATACCCAACTACGGTGCCCATAATGGCCTTATACCCAACTACGGTTAGAGTTTGGGGTTAACTACGATACTCTTGTGCTCGACCACAACACGTTATTGCCTTAGGAGACATACTGGTCACTCGTAGTTGATGGCTCTCTTTGGCCTCGCCTCCGCGCGCGCTGGTGTGTGTATATGTGTGTGTGTGTGTGTGTGTGTGAGAGTGTGAGTGTGTGTCCAACCCATCTACTGTATACCCAACCACGATGCTTCATAGGTAACAACGGAGATACGTTATTCAATAAGTTAATTGAGTTTTCAATTATTATTGACACTTACTGACCTTCCCAGCTGGTAGGTGGAGGCTGCCGGCCGTGTTCATGTCTAACCACTTACAGATATTCTTGGTTCCTCTGTACTTATCTACGCTATTGGTGTACTTAACTACACCACCTCTGTACTTAACTCCGGCACCCCTGTACTTGACTACGCCACCCCTGTACTTAACAACGCTACCTCTGTACTTAACTACGCCACCTCTGTACTTAACAACGCTACCTCTGTACTTAACTATGCCACCCCTGTACTTAACTACGCCACCTCTGTACTTAACAACGCTACTTCTGTACTTAACTATGCTACCTCTGTACTTAACTACGCCACCCTTGTACTTAACTAAGCCACCCCTGTACTTAACTACACACTACCTCAATACAACAACGCCACCCTGTAATTAATTACCCCTGTTACATCCGCACCATGTAACCACCCCCTGTAGTGCATACCCTGTGCTACATGTATACATACCTGTACTAAACTACGCCACCCTGTACTACATACTATACTTAATTACGCCACCCTGTACTACCACCCATGTATAACTACACCCCTGTACTTCTGCCCCTGTAACTACGCCACCTCTGTACTTAACTGCATACCCCTGTGTAACTACACCACCTCTGTGCTTAACTACCCACACATACCCTTAACTACGTCACCCCTGTGCGTAACTACTTACTTATACCCTACCTCTATCTTCTAACAACGCCAACTGTACTAACTACGCCACCTGACTTAACACACCACCCTGTGGCAATTACGCCACTTACCAATAGCACTACTGCCCTATGTATACATGCCTATGTGCCTTTACGCTACCTCTGAGCTTAACTACGCCAATTCCTGCATAACTGCTCTACCCTGTACTTTGTATGCCCTGACTTAACTACTTGCCCCCTGTACTTAACTACGCTACCCCTATACCTTCTGCCTCTGTACTTAACTTGTTACCTCTGTACTTAACTACGCTACCCCTATACTTAACTACTACCTACAACTGCACCACCTCTGTATACTACTACCTTTGTGCTTAACTGCACAACCTCTGTACTTAGCTACACTACCTCTGTGTACTACCCTGTACTATACCCAACTCTGCTTAACTACGCTACCCTTATGCTTAACTACGCCACCTCATGCTTAGCTACACTACATCTGTGCTTAACTATGCTACCCAGTGTACTTAACTACTTGCCATGTATGTCCACCCCTGTATACTACGCCTGTGTAACTACCTTTCTGTGGCTAACTACATGCCTCTAGCCTACTACATGTGTGCTAACTATGCTGCACTCTGTTACTTAACTACCGCCTCCTCTGTGCTTATCTGCATACCTCTGTGGCATACTTACCTCCTAGCACATACCCATACAACTTAACTACGCTCCCTGTTAACTACCACCTTGTAACTATGCTACCCTATGTAACTACGCCACCCTGTGTAACTACCTACCCCTATGCTTGTCTACGCCACCTCTGTGTAACTACATACCTCTGTACTTAACACTACCCCTATGCTTAACTACATACCCTATGTAACTACGCCACCTCTGTGCTTAACTGCCTTTGTAACTACGCTACCCTGTGTAGCTAAACTACATCTGTGCTTAACTACATTACTTTGTGCTTAACTACGCCACCTCCGTGCTTAACTACGCCACCCCTGTATGCTTCCTACCCTAGCACATCTACACCACCTCTGTAACTACGCCACCTCTGTACTTAACTACGCCACCTGTGCTTAACTACGCTACTCCTGTATTTAACTACATACCTCTGAACATAACTACACCTACCTCTGTGAGCTTTACGCCACCCCTGTACTTAACTACCTCTGTACTTACTACACACTACCTGCACTTAACTACGCCACCTCCGTACTTAACTACGCCACCTGTGCCAACCTACCTCTGAGTTAACTACGCCACCTCCGTACTTAACTGCATACCTCCGTACTTAACTACACACTGTGCTTAACTACTTCTCTGTTTGCTTTGCACTACCTCTTTCCTTAACTACTTTACACTCTGTGCTTGACTATGCCCCATAACCTTAGCTATACCCACCCCTGCTTAGCTTCTCTGTGCTTAACTACGCCACCCCTGTACTTGCTACACCACCCTATGTCACACCTTGCTACACTACCTTTGCATGCTACACCACACTGCTTGCTATGCTACCTCTGTTCTTAATGTGTGGTGATTGTCAGACTTACAGCTTGCAGCTGAGAGAATTACAACACATATAACAGTAGCAGTGCAGTACGAGCTTCGTGGTACCCCAGCATGCCAAGTGGCACACCTGGGTCAGAGACTCTGGGAGACCTATCTAGAATGTTAAAAGAAAAATGTAAGGAAAGCAAGAGAGACTATGAAAGTAAAATAATGAATCAGGGCAAAATCGAGGATTTTCCGGTATCTGGAACAAAAGGTCAAGGACAAAGTTAGACCTATATAAAGTCAGGAAGAGGGTGATAAATAGCAGTGGAGAAATAAGCAAAGCATTGAACAGCTACTTATCAGTTTTCACAGACAGAAATTTGATGAAATTCCGGGAGGTGGAACTGATATTCCCCCAAGGAAAGGAAGAAGAGAGAATTAAAGAACATCACTATCAGAAAAGAGGATGTTCTTAGAAGATAATAAACTAAGAATACAAAATCCCTGGGCCGGATGAAATTTTTCCTCGAGTCCTAAAGGTCATGAGAACAGATTAATGACCCTCATTAGCTGTTACAAATCATTGAACACTCAGGTTGTGCCAGGTTGTGGAAACAGGTAAAATGTAGTACCCATATTCAAAAAGGAGACCAGGCATCGCGTCCAAATTGCAAACCGATCGGTTTGACGTCGGTAGTGGAAATTTCTTGAATCAGTGCAACCCAGATAGCATCGATCACATCTGAGAAAAGCAAATTAATCTACGACTCTTTCAACATGGGGTTACAAAGGAGAAAATCTTGTCTAACAAATCTGCTAACGTTTTTGAGAAAGTCTTCGAGGTAGTAGTCAGCAGGCAAAAATTACGATGTTATTCCTTGAACTTTGTAAGCTTTGTTGACGGAAGTACCGCATCAGAGGCTTCTGAAAAATTAAGGCTCATGGTATTGTCGAGGGAAAGTTTTAAATTGGATAAATCATAGCTCTCGATAGAACGCAGAGGTCAGCGTAGATGATGTTAAATCTGAGTGGGGTCATTAGCGTAGTGAGTTCCCCCAGTCAGTACTAGGCCCACTCTTGTTCTGTCATAAACGATCGATATGCACAGGATCGGCAGTGACATAAACAAATTTTGCGGATGACACCAAAATAAGTAAACAAATTAATTTCGGGGCGGGATGCAATGCATTACAGGAGGATCTAAATAAATTTCTGAGGGGTGGTCTGAAAAATGGCAAATGAAATTCAATGCCGCTTAAATTGCAGTGATCCTTTAATATTGACAATACTTAAAAATGTATACAACCTTAACAACATCAACCTAGTCGACTTGTGAAGAGGACGCAAAATTGCTACGGACCTGTACAGAAAACAGTGCGTTAATGTTCAAAATAGAGGCAAGCAGAGTATTGGGTTTTATATCCTAGAAGTGTAAGTAACAAGAGTGCGGGGTCTTATTAACTATATCTTGCGCTAGTTAAATTTTTTCAGATATGCGGTTCAGTTCGTGCTTACCTTATTATAGAATGGATATAAATTCATAAGTCGGTGCAGCGAAGAATGACAAAATAGTTCGGGACTTAGAAACAGCTTCCATATCAGGATAGGTTAAAAGCTTAACTTGCATTCTAGAAAAGACGAGGTGCGGGGAGTGTCGATACAAGTATTTAAGTGGGTGAAAGGAATCAATAAGAGGATATAGATAAGTTCTTATAATGTCGAGCAGGGATGGACTCGAACGGAGTCCAAGTTGATAAGTTTAGGTTTGGGAGGGAATGAGGCTTCAGTTGGCACAAATAGGGTGGTGGGCCCGAGTGGAACAAGCTTGCAACTTTGTAGTAAGTGCCGGAACTCTAGAGGATTTCAAAGGCTAGATAGATTCATGGATGATGAAAGTGAGTTAATATATAAACGGAAACTTCTTCATACAAACCAACCATTTCTTGCGAACTCTGTATTTTTCTTATGTTCTGTGACGCTGGCCTCGTCGCTAATTACCCTTGGTCAGTGGGTGACGACCTACAACCACCTAACAAGACACACCTGGACATGACCACGCACCTGGCTGTCCAGATCTAACCAGTTTAGTGTTAATTGGCAGAGGTCAAACGCCGATTTGTTGAGCCCCACACCGCCTAAAAGCCCGCATAAATTCTACCCCACGAGGTCATTCTGGTTATTCTTATCTGATTCTCATTCTGGACTGTCATCTCTCTCTCCATTCAGGTGTCGAATCTATTCCACTTAACGATACGCTCGTCCCTCCCCAGGTTGGGAGGGGGCGCGACGACAGACCTGACCTCACCAACAAGCAGAGTCTCATATGAAACAACCCAACCAGCACCCACTGGGCCTCCACGCCAGAATTCCATGAATCATTGTCAGAGCAGTCCTGGGGTGGAGATTACCTACTGTGGATGTATCATTCATTTCCTGTTTAATATCAAGGAATTATCAGTAACATGTAAACGCAATAATGCTAGTAACTCCGATATAATGTTGATATTATTGTCCATGTCGTTAGTGAATTAATAAATAGTTGTATCAAGTGGTGTTGAGAAGTTGTCATAGAACATAATATATGTCTATTGACCTGCTAAGAGAAGATCAGTGTAAATAACTAACCGGCCACGCTACCCAATTCTTATATCTTTATTCCTACTACTCTCTGTTCTTCCTTT
>NW_024748761.1:0-15034 GCF_018991925.1 Homarus americanus
AACGCCATTTAACGTTAGTTTAACGGCATTTAACGTTAGTTTAACGCCATTTAACGTTAGTTTAACGCCATTTAACGTTAGTTTAACGTTATTTAGCCTTAATTAAACGCCATTTTACGTTAGTTTAACGCCATTAAACATTAATTTAACGCCAATTAACGTTAGTTTAACGCCATTTAACATTAGTGTAACGTCATTTAACCTTAATTAAACGCCATTTAACGTTAGTTTAACGCCATTTAACATTAGTTTAACGATATTTAACCTTAATTAAACGCCATTTAACGTTAGTTTAACGGCATTTAACGTTAGTTTAACGCCATTTAACGTTAGTTTAACGCCATTTAACGTTAGTTTAACGCCATTTAACGTTACTTTAACGCCATTTAACGTTAGTTTAACGTCATTTAACCTTAATTAAACGTCATTTCACGTTAGTTTAACGCCATTTAACGTTAGTTTAACGCCATTTAACGTTAGTTTAACGTTATTTAACCTTAATTAAACGCCATTTAACGTTAGTTTAAAGCCATTTAACATTAGTTTAACGCCATTTAACATTAGTTGAACGCCATTTAACATTAGTTTAACGCCATTTAACGTTAGTTTAACGCCATTTAACATTAGTTTAACGTCATTTAGCCTTAATTAAACGCCATTTAACGTTAGTTTAACGCCATTTAACATTAGGTTAACGATATTTAACCTTAATTAAACGCCATTTAACGTTAGTTTAACGTCATTTAACGTTAGTTTAACAGCATTTAACGTTAGTTTAACGCCATTTAACGTTAGTTTAACGCCATTTAACGATAGTTTAACGCCATTTAACGTTAGTTTAACGCCATTTAACGATAGTTTAACGCCATTTAACGTTAGTTTAACGCCATTTAACGATAGTTTAACGCCATTTAACGTTAGTTTAACGCCATTTAACGTTAGTTTAACGGCATTTAACGTTAGTTAACGGCATTTAACGTTAGTTTAACGCCATTTAACGTTAGTTTAACGTTATTTAACCTTAATTAAACGCCATTTAACGTTAGTTTAACGCCATTTAACGTTAGTTTAACGCCATTTAACGTTAGTTTACCGCCATTTAACGTCAGTTTAACGCCATTTAACGTTAGTTTAATGTCATTTAACGATAGTTTAACGCCATTTAACGCTAGTTTAACGCCATTTAACGTTAGTTTAACGCCATTTAACGTTAGTTTAACGCCATTTAACGTTAGTTTAACGCCATTTAACGTTAGTTTAACGCCATTTAACGTTAGTTTAACGCCATTTAACGTTAGTTTTACGTCATTTAACGTTAGTTTAACGCCATTTAACGCTAGTTTAACGCCATTTAACGCTAGTTTAACGCCATTTACCGTTAGTTTAACGCCATTTAACGTTAGTTTAACGTTATTTAACCTTAATTAAACGCCATTTAACGTTAGTTTAACGCCATTTAACATTAGTTTAACGCCATTTAACGTTAGTTTAACGCCATTTAACATTAGTTTAACGTCATTTAACATTAATTAAACGCCATTTAACGTTAGTTTAACGCCATTTTACATTAGTTTAACGATATTTAGCCTTAATTAAACGCCATTTAACGTTAGTTTAACGCCATTTAAAGGTTAGTTTAACGCCATTTAACGTTAGTTTATCGCCATTTAACGTTAGTTTAACGCCATTTTACGTTACTTTAACGCCATTTAACGTTAGTTTAACGTCATTTAACCTTAATTAAACGCCATTTAACTTTAGTTTAACGCCATTTAACGTAAGTTTAACGCCATTTATCGTTAGTTTAGCTTCATTTAACGTTAATTTAACGCTATTTAACGTAAAGTTTACCTTCATTTAACGTTAGTTTAACTTAATTTAACGTTAATTAAACGCCATTTATCGTTAGTTTAACGCCATTTAACGTTAGTTTAACTTCATTTAACGTTAATTTAACGCTATTTAACGTTAGTTTAACTTCATTTAACGTTAGTTTAACTTAATTTAACGTTAATTAAACGCCATTTATCGTTAGTTTAACGCCATTTAACGTTAGTTTAACGCCATTTAACGTTAGTTTAACGTCATTAAACCTTAATTATACGCCATTTAACTTTAGTTTAACGCCATTTAACGTTAGTTTAACGCCATTTATCGTTAGTTTAACTTCATTTAACGTTAATTTAACGCCATTTAACGTTAGTTTAACGCCATTTAACGTTAGTTAACGCCATTTAACGTTAGTTTAACGCCATTTAACGTTAGTTTAACGCCATTTAACGTTAGTTTAATGCCATTTAACCTTAGTTTAACGGCATTTAACGTTAGTTTAACGCCATTTAACGTTAGTTTAACGTTATTTAACCTTAATTAAACGCCATTTAACGTTAGTTTAACGCCATTTAACGTTAGTTTAACGCCATTTAACGTTAGTTTAATGCCATTTAACGATAGTTTAACGCCATTTAAAGTTAGTTTAACGCCATTTAACGTTAGTTTAACGCCATTTAACGTTAGTTTAACGTCATTTAACGTTAGTTTAACGCCATTTACCGTTAGTTTAACGCCATTTAACGTTAGTTTAACGTTATTTAACCATAATTAAACGCCATTTAACGTTAGTTTAGCGCCATTTAACATTAGTTTAACGCCATTTAACGTTAGTTTAACGCCATTTAACATTAGTTTAACTTCATTTAACCTTAATTAAACGCCATTTAACGTTAGTTTAACGCCATTTAACATTAGTTTAACGATATTTAACCTTAATTAAACGCCATTAACGTTAGTTTAACGGCATTTAACGTTAGTTTAACGCCATTTAACGTTAGTTTAACGCCATTTAACGATAGTTTAACGCCATTTAACGTTAGTTTAACGCCATTTAACGTTAGTTTAACGCCATTTAACGTTAGTTTAACGCCATTTAACGTTAGTTTAACGGCATTCAACGTTAGTTTAACGGAATTTAACGTTAGTTTAACGCCATTTAACGTTATTTAACCTTAATTAAACGCCATTTAACGTTAGTTTAACGCCATTTAACGTTAGTTTAACGCCATTTAATGTTAGTTTACCGCCATTTAACGTTAGTTTAACGCCATTTAACGTTAGTTTAATGCCATTTAACGTTAGTTTAACGCCATTTAACGATAGTTTAACGTCATTTAACGTTAGTTTAACGTCATTTAACGTTAGTTTAACTCCATATACCGTTAGTTTAACGCCATTTAACGTTAGTTTAACGTTATTTAACCTTAATTAAACGCCATTTAACGTTAGTTTAACGCCATTTAACATTAGTTTAACGCCATTTAACGTTAGTTTAACGCCATTTAATATTAGTTTAACGTCATTTAACCTTAATTAAACGCCATTTAGCGTTAGTTTAACGCCATTTAACATTAGTTTAACGATATTTAACCTTAATTAAACGCCATTTAACGTTAGTTTAACGCCATTTAACATTAGTTTAACGATATTTAACCTTAATTAAACGCCATTTAACGTTAGTTTAACGGCATTTAACGTTAGTTTAACGCCATTTAACGTTAGTTTAACGCCATTTAACGTTAGTTTAACGCCATTTAACGTTAGTTTAACGCCGTTTAACGTTAGTTTAACGTTATTTAGCCTTAATTAAACGCCATATAACGTTAGTTTAACGCCATTAAACATTAATTTAACGCCAATTAACGTTAGTTTAACGCCATTTAACATTAGTTTAACGTCATTTAACCTTAATTAAACGCCATTTAACGTTAGTTTAACGCCATTTAACATTAGTTTAACGATATTTAACCTTAATTAAACGCCATTTAACGTTAGTTTAACGGCATTTAACGTTAGTTTAACGCCATTTAACGTTAGTTTAACGCCATTTAACGTTAGTTTAACGCCATTTAATGTTAGTTTAACGCCATTTTACGTTACTTTAACGCCATTTAACGTTAGTTTAACGTCATTTAACCTTAATTAAACGTCATTTCACGTTAGTTTAACGCCATTTAACGTTAGTTTAACGCCATTTAACGTTAGTTTAACGTTATTTAACCTTAATTTAACGCCATTTATCGTTAGTTTAACGCCATTTAACATTAGTTTAACGCCATTTAACATTAGTTTAACGCCATTTAACGTTAGTTTAACGCCATTTAACATTAGTTTAACGTCATTTAACCTTAATTAAACGCCATTTAACGTTAGTTTAACGCCATTTAACATTAGGTTAACGATATTTAACCTTAATTAAACGCCATTTAACGTTAGTTTAACTGCATTTAACGTTAGTTTAACTGCATTTAACGTTAGTTTAACGCCATTTAACGATAGTTTAACGCCATTTAACGTTAGTTTAACGCCATTTAACGTTAGTTTAACGCCATTTAACGATAGTTTAACGCCATTTAACGATAGTTTAACGCCATTTAACGATAGTTTAACGCCATTTAACGATAGTTTAACGCCATTTAACGTTAGTTTAACGCCATTTAACGTTAGTTTAACGCCATTTAACGATAGTTTAACGCCATTTAACGTTAGCGAATTCATTTAACGATAGTTTAACGCCATTTAACGTTAATTTAACGCCATTTAACGTTAATTTAACGCCATTTAACGTTAGTTTAACGCCATTTAACGTTAGTTTAACGCCATTTAACGTTAGTTTATCGCCATTTAACGTTAGTTTAACGCCATTTAACGTTAATTTAACGTTATTTAACCTTAATTAAACGCCATTTAACGTTAGTTTAAAGTCATTTAACGTTAATTTAACGCCATTTAACGTTAGTTTAACGCCATTTAACGTTAGTTTAACGCCATTTAATGTTAATTTAACGCCATTTAACGTTACTTTAACGCCATTTAACGTTAGTTTAACGCCATTTAACGTTAGTTTAACGCCATTAACGTTAGTTTAACGCCATTAACGTTAGTTTAACGCCATTTAACGTTAGTTTAACGTTATTTAACCTTGGTGAAAACGCCATTTAACGTTAGTTTAACGCCATTTAACGTTAGTTTAACGCCATTTAACGTTAGTTTACCGCCATTTAACGTTAGTTTAATGCCATTTAACGATAGTTTAACGCCATTTAACGTTAGTTTAACGCCATTTAACGTTAGTTTAACGTCATTTAACGTTAGTTTAACGTCATTTAACGTTAGTTTAACTCCATTTACCGTTAGTTTAACGCCATTTAACCTTAATTAAACGCCATTTAACGTTAGTTTAACGCCATTTAAAGGTTAGTTTAACGCCATTTAACGTTAGTTTAACGCCATTTAACGTTAGTTTAACGCCATTTTACGTTACTTAACGCCATTTAACGTTAGTTTAACGTCATTTAACCTTAATTAAACGCCATTTAACTTTAGTTTAACGCCATTTAACGTAAGTTTAAAGCCATTTATCGTTAGTTTAGCTTCATTTAACGTTAATTTAATGCTATTTAACGTTAGTTTAACTTCATTTAACGTTAGTTTAACTTAATTTAACGTTAATTAAGCGCCATTTATCGTTAGTTTAACGCCATTTAACGTTAGTTTAACTTCATTTAACGTTAATTTAACGCTATTTAACGTTAGTTTAACTTCATTTAACGTTAGTTTAACTTAATTTAACGTTAGTTTAACGCCATTTATCGTTAGTTTTGCTTCATTTACCGTTAGTTTAACGTCATTTAACGTTAACTAAACGCCATTTAACGTTAGTTTGAAGCCATTTAACGTTAGTTTAACGCCATTTAACGTTAGTTTAAAGCCATTTAACGTTAGTTTATCGCCATTTAACGTTATTTTAACGCCATTTAACGTTAGTTTAACGTCATTTAACGTTAGTTTATCGTCATATAACGTTAGTTTAGCGCCATTTAACGTTAGTTTAACGCCATTTAACGTTAGTTTAACGCCATTTAACGTTAGTTTAACGCCATTTAACGTTAGTTTAACGCCATTTAACGTTAGTTTAACGCCATTTAACGTTAGTTTAACGGCATTTAACGTTGGTTTAACGCCATTTAACGTTGGTTTAACGCCATTTAACTTTAGTTTAACGCCATTAAACGTTAGTTTACCGCCATTTAACGTTAGTTTAACGCTATTTAACCTTCATTATTATTTAACGTTGGTTTAACGCCCATTTAACGTGGTTTAACGCCATTTTAACGTTAGTTTAACGCCATTTAACATTAGTTTAACGTCATTTAACCGCCAATTAAACGCCATTTAACGTTGGTTTAACGCCATTTAACGTGGTTTAACGATGGCAACCTTAAATTAAACGCCCATTTTAACGTTAGTTTAACGGCATTTAACGTTAGTTTAACGCCATTTTAACATTAGTTTAACGCCATTTTGACGTTAGTTTTTAACGCCATTTAACGTTAGTTTAACGTCATTTAACGTTAGTTTAATGCAATTTAACGTTAGTTTAACGCCATCTAACCTTAATTTAACGCCATTTACCGTTAGTTTAATGCCATTTCACGTTAGTTTAACGTTATTTAACCTTAATTAAACTCCATTTAACGTTAGTTTAACGCCATTTACGTTAGTTTAACGCCATTTATCGTTAGTTTAACGCCATTTTACGTTAGTTTAACGCCAATTAACGTTAGTTAAACGTCATTTAACGTTAATTTAACGCTATTTAACGTTAGTTTAACGCCATTTAACGTTAGTTTAACTTCATTTAACGTTAATTTAACGCTATTTAACGTTAGTTTAACTTAATTTAACGTTAATGTAACGCTATTTAACGTTAGTTTAACTTCATTTAACGTTAGTTTAATTTCATTTAACGTTAGTTTAACGCCATTTAACGTTAGTTTAACGTCATTTAACCTTAATTAAACGCCATTTAACTTTGGTTTAACGCCATTTAACGTTAGTTTACCGCCATTTAACGTTAGTTTAACGCCATTTAACGTTAGTTTAATGATTTAACATTTTAAACGCCATTTAACGTTAGTTTAACGCCATTTAACGTTAGTTTAACGTCATTTAACGTTAGTTTAACTCCATTTACCGTTAGTTTACCGCCATTTAACGTTAGTTTAACGCCATTTAACGTTAGTTTAATACCATTTAACGATAGTTTAACGCCATTTAACGTTAGTTTAACGCCATTTAACGTTAGTTTAACGCAATTTAACGTTAGTTTAACGCCATTTAACGTTAGTTTAACGCCATTTAACGTTAGTTTAACGCCATTTAACGTTAGTTTAATGCCATTTAACGATAGTTTAACGCCATTTAACGTTAGTTTAACGCCATTTAACGTTAGTTTAACGCCATTTAACGTTAGTTTAACGCCATTTACCGTTAGTTTAACGCCATTTACCGTTAGTTTAACGCCATTAAACGTTAGTTTAACGTTATTTAACCTTAATTAAACGCCATTTAACGTTAGTTTAACGCCATTTAACGTTAGTTTAACGCCATTTAACATTAGTTTAACGCCATTTAACGTTAGTTTAACGCCATTTAACATTAGTTTAACGTCATTTAACCTTAATTAAACGCCATTTAACGTTAGTTTAACGCCATTTAACATTAGTTTAATGATATTTAACCGTAATTAAACGCCATTTAACGTTAGTTTAACGGCATTTAACGTTAGTTTAACGCCATTTAACATTAGTTTAACGTCATTTAACCTTAATTAAACGCCATTTAACGTTAGTTTAACGCCATTTAACATTAGTTTAACGATATTTAACCTTAATTAAACGCCATTTAACGTTAGTTAACGGCATTTAACGGTAGTTTAACGCCATTTAACGTTAATTTAACGCCATTTAACGTTAGTTTAACGCCATTTAACGTTAGTTTAACGTTATTTAGCCTTAATTAAACGCCATTTAACGTTAGTTTAACGCCATTAAACATTAATTTAACGCCAATTAACGTTAGTTTAACGCCATTTAACATTAGTTTAACGTCATTTAACCTGAATTAAACGCCATTTAACGTTAGTTTAACGCCATTTAACATTAGTTTAACGATATTTAACCTTAATTAAACGCCATTTAACGTTAGTTTAACGGCATTTAACGTTAGTTTAACGCCATTTAACGTTAGTTTAACGACATTTAACGTAAGTTTAACTTAATTTAACGTTAATTAAACGCCATTTATCGTTAGTTTAACGCCATTTAACGTTAGTTTAACGCCATTTAACGTTAGTTTAACGTCATTTAACCTTAATTAAACGCCATTTAACTTAGTTTAACGCCATTTAACGTTAGTTTAACGCCATTTATCGTTAGTTTAACTTCATTTAATTTAACGCCATTTAACGTTAGTTTAACGCCATTTAACGTTAGTTTAACGCCATTTAACGTTAGTTTAACGCCATTTAACGTTAGTTTAACGCCATTTAATTAGTTTAACGCATTTAACGTTAGTTTAACGCCATTTAACGTTAGTTTAACGTTATTTAACCTTAAATAAACACCATTTAACGTTAGTTTAACGCCATTTAACGTTAGTTTAACGCCATTTAACGTTAGTTTACCGCCATTTATCGTTAGTTTAACGCCATTTAACGTTAGTTTAATGCTATTTAACGATAGTTTAACGCCATTTAACGTTAGTTAACGCCATTTAACGTTAGTTTAACGCCATTTAACGTTAGTTTAACGCCATTTAACGTTAGTTTAACGCCATTTAACGTTAGTTTAACGCCATTTATCGTTAGTTTAACGCCATTTTACGTTAGTTTAACGCCAATTAACTTTAGTTAAACGTCATTTAACGTTAATTTAACGCTAGCTAACGTTAGTTTAACGCCATTTAACGTTAGTTTAACTTCATTTAACGTTAATTTAACGCTATTTAACGTTAGTTTAACTTCATTTAACGTTAATTTAACGCTATTTAACGTTAGTTTAACTTCATTTAACATTAGTTTAATTTCATTTAACGTTAGTTTAACGCCATTTAACGTTAGTTTAACGAGATTTAACCTTAATTAAACGCCATTTAACTTTAGTTTAACGCCATTTAACGTTAGTTTAACGCCATTTAACGTTAGTTTAACGTCATTTAACCTTAATTAAACGCCATTTAACTTTAGTTTAACGCCATTTAACTTTAGTTTAACTTCATTTAACGTTAATTTAACGCTATTTAACGTTAGTGTAACTTCATTTAACGTTAGTTTAACTTCATTTAACGTTAGTTTAACTTCATTTAACGTTAGTTTAACGCCATTTAACGTTAGTTTAACGCCATTTAACGTTAGTTTAACGCCATTTAACGTTAGTTTAACGGCATTTAACGTTAGTTTAACACCATTTAACGTTAGTTTAACGTCATTTAACGTTAGTTTAACGCCATTTAACGTTAGTTTAACGTTATTTAACCTTAATTTAACGCCATTTAACTTTAGTTTAACGCCATTTAACGTTAGTTTAACGCCATTTATCGTTAGTTTAACTTCATTTAACGTTAATTTAACGCCATTTAACGTTAGTTTAACGCCATTTGACGTTAGTTTAACGCCATTTAACGTTACAGTTTTAACGTCATTTAACGTTAGTTTAACGCTATTTAACGTTGGGTTTAACGTTATTTAACCTACTAAATACCATTTAACGTTAGTTTAACGCCATTTAACGTTAGTTTAATGCCATTTAACGTTAGTTTACCGCCATTTAACGTTAGTTTAACGCTATTTAACGTTAGTTAATGCCATTTAACGATAGTTTAACGCTATTTACCCGTTAGTTTAACGCCATTTAATGTTAGTTTAACGCCATTTAACGTTAGTTTAATGCCATTTACTCGTTAGTTTAACGCCATTTAACGTTAGTTTAACGTTATTTAACCTAATTAAACGCCATTTAACGTTAGTTTAACGTCATTTAACCTTAATTAAACGCCATTTAAGTTTAGTTTAACGCCATTTAACGTTAGTTTAACGCTATTTATCGTTAGTTTAACTTCATTTAACATTAATTTAACGCCATTTAACCTTAATTAAACGCCATTTAACGTTAGTTTAACGCCATTTAACATTAGTTTAACGATATTTAACTTTAATTAAACGCCATTTAACGTTAGTCTAACGGCATTTAACGTTAGTTTAACGCCATTTAACGTTAGTTTAGCGCCATTTAACGTTAGTTTAACGCCATTTAACGTTAGTTTAACGCCATTTAACGTTAATTTAACGTCATTTAACGTTAGTTTAACGTCGTTTAACGTTAGTTTAACGCCATTTAACGTTAGTTTAACGCCATTTAACGTTAGTTTAACGTCATTTAACGTTAGTTTAACGTAATTTAACGTTAGTTTAACGTCATATAACGAAAGTTTAACGTCATTTAACTTTAGTTTAACTTCATTTAACGCTAGTTTAACGTCATTTAACGTTAGTTTAACGCCATTTAACATTAGTTTAACGATATTTAACCCACTAAACGCCATTTAAACGTTAGTTTAACGGCATTTAATGTTAGTTTAACGCATTTTAACGGTTAGTTTAACGCCATTAACGTTAGTTTAACGCCATTTAACGATAGTTTACCCGCTTAACGATAGTTTATAACGCCATTTAACGTTATTTAACGCTATTTAACGTTAGTTTAACGCCATTTAACGTTAGTTTAACGGCATTTAACGTTAGTCAACGCCATTTAACGTTGAAGGTTTAATTGTATTAACCTAATTAAACGCTATTTAACGTTAGTTTAACGCCATTTAACGTTAGTTTAACGCCATTTAACGTTAGTTTACCGCCATTTAACGTTGGGGTTTAACGCCATTTAACGTTAGTTTAACGCCATTTAACGTTAGTTTAACGCCATTTAGAATGCTGGTATTACGCCATTTAGCGTTAGTTTAACTGCATTTAACGTTAGTTTAACGCCATTTAACGTTAGTTTAACGTTATTTAACCTTACTTAAACACCATTTAACGTTAGTTTAACGCCATTTAACGTTAGTTTAACGCCATTTAACGTTAGTTTACCGCCATTTAACGTTAGTTTAACGCCATTTAACGTTAGTTTAATGCCATTTAACGATAGTTTAACGCCATTTAACGTTAGTTTAACGCCATTTAGCGTTAGTTTAACGCCATTTAACGTTAGTTTAACGCCATTTAACGTTAGTTTAACGCCATTTAACGTTAGTTTAACGCCATTTAACGTTAGTTTAACGCCATTTACCGTTAGTTTAACGCCATTTAACGTTAGTTTAACGTTATTTAACCTTAATTAAACGCCATTTAACGTTAGTTTAACGCCATTTAACATTAGTTTAACGCCATTTAACGTTAGTTTAACGCCATTTAGCTTCATTAGTTTAAATATTTAAATTTTAATTAAAATTTAACGTTAAGTTTAACGCCATTTAATATTAGCTTAACGATATATTTAACCTTAATTAAACGCCATTTAACGTTAGTTTAACGGCATTTAACGTTATTTAACGGCATTTAACGTTAGTTTAACGCCATTTATCATAGTTTAACGCCATTTAACGATATTAACGCCATTTAACGATAGTGTAACGCCATTTAACGTTAGTTTAACGCAATTTATCTTTAGTTTAACGCCATTTAACGTTAGTTTAACGCCATTTAACGTTAGTTTAACGCCATTTAACGTTAGTTTAACGGCATTTAACGTTAGTTTAACGCCATTTAACGTTAGTTTAACGTTATTTAACCTTAATTAAACGCCATTTAACGTTAGTTTAACGCTATTTAACGTTAGTTTAACGCCATTTAACGTTAGTTTGCCGCCATTTAACGTTAGTTTAACGCCATTTAACGTTAGTTTAATGCCATTTAACGATAGTTTAACGCCATTTAACGATAGTTTAACGCCATTTAACGTTAGTTTAACGCCATTTAACGTTAGTTTAACGTCATTTAACGTTAGTTTAACTCATTTACCGTTAGTTTAATTATTTAATGTTAGTTTAACGTTATTTAACCTAATTAAATGCCATTTAACCTTAATTAAACGTCATTTCACGTTAGTTTAACGCCATTTAACGTTAGTTTAACGCCATTTAACGTTAGTTTAACGTTATTTAACCTTAATTAAATGCCATTTAACGTTAGTTTAACGCCATTTAACATTAGTTTAACGCCATTTAACGTTAGTTTAACGCCATTTAACATTAGTTTAACGCCATTTAACGTTAGTTTAACGCCATTTAACATTAGTTTAACGTCATTTAACTTTAGTTTGGCTATTTAACGTTAGTTTAACGCCATTTTACGTTACTTTACCATTTTAACGTTAGTTTAACGTCATTTAACCTTAATTAAACGCCATTTAACTTATAGTTTAACGCCATTTAACGTAAGTTTAATGCCATTTATCGCAGTTTAGCTTCATTTAACGTTAATTTAACGCTACGAACGTTAGTTAATCTTCATTTAACGTTAGTTTAACTTAATAACGTTACTCAAACGCCATTTATCGTTAGTTTAACGCCATTTAACGTTAGTTTAACGTCATTTAACCTTAATTAACCGCCATTTAACTTTAGTTTAACGCCATTTAACGTTAGTTTAACGCCATTTAACGTTAGTTTAACGGCATTTAACGTTAGTTTAACGCCATTTAACGTTAGTTTAACGTTATTTAACCTTAATTAAACACCATTTAACGTTAGTTTAACGCCATTTAACGTTAGTTTAACGCCATTTAACGTTAGTTTAACGCCATTTAACGTTAGTTTAACGCCATTTTCGTTACTTTAACGCCATTTAACGTTAGTATAACGTTATTTAACCTTAATTAAACGCCATTTAACGTTAGTTTAACGCCATTTAACATTAGTTTAACGCCATTTAACGTTAGTTTAACGCCATTTAACATTAGTTTAACGTCATTTAACCTTAATTAAACGCCATTTAACGTTAGTTTAACGCCATTTAACATTAGTTTAACGATATTTAACCTTAATTAAACGCCATTTAACGTTAGTTTAACGGCATTTAACGTTAGTTTAACGGCATTTAACGTTAGTTTAACGCCATTTAACGTTAGTTTAACGCCATTTAACGATAGTTTAGCGCCATTTAACGATAGTTTAACGCCATTTAACGTTAGTTTAACGCAATTTATCGTTAGTTTAACGCCATTTAACGTTAGTTTAACGCCATTTAACGATAGTTTAACGCCATTTAACGTTAGTTTAACGGCATTTAACGTTAGTTTAACGCCATTTAACGTTAGTTTAACGTTATTGAACCTAATTAAACGCCATTTAACGTTAGTTTAACGCCATTTAACGTTAGTTTAACGCCATTTAACATTAGTTTAACGTCATTTAACCTTAATTAAACGCCATTTAACGTTAGTTTAACGCCATTTAACATTAGTTTAACGATATTTAACCTTAATTAAACGCCATTTAATGTTAGTTTAACGCCATTTAAAGGTTAGTTTAACGCCATTTAACGCCATTTAACGTTAGTTTAACGCCATTTTACGTTACTTTAACGCCATTTAACGTAAGTTTAACGCCATTTATCGTTAGTTTAGCTTCATTTAACGTTAATTTAACGCTATTTAACGTTAGTTTAACTTCATTTAACGTTAGTTTAACTTAATTTAACGTTAATTAAACGCCATTTATCGTTAGTTAACGCCATTTAACGTTAGTTTAACTTCATTTAACGTTAATTTAACGCTATTTAACGTTAGTTTAGCTTCATTTAACGTTAGTTTAACTTAATTTAACTTTAATTAAACGCCATTTATCGTTATTTTAACGCCATTTAACGTCAGTTTAACTTCATTTAACGTTAGTTTAACGCCATTTAACGTTAGTTACGCCATTTAACGTTAGTTTGCCACGAATGCTAGTTTAACGTCATTTAATCCTTTAGCTTCTAACGGCATTTAACGTTAGTTTAACGCCATTTAACGTTAGTTTAACGTTATTTAACCCTAATTAAACGCCATATTTAACGTTAGTTTAACGCCATTTAACGTTAGTTTAACGCCATTTAACGTTATTAGTTTACCGCCATTTGCACTAAAGTTAGTTTAACGCCAACTAACGCCAGGTTTAACGTTATTTAACCTTAACGCCATTTAACGTTAGTTTAACGCCATTTAACGTTAGTTTAACGCCATTTAACGTTTGTTTACCGCCATTTAACGTTAGTTTAACGCCATTTAACGTTAGTTTAATGCCATTTAACGAGAGTTTAACGCCATTTAACGTTAGTTTAACGCCATTTAACGTTAGTTTAACGCCATTTAACGTTAGTTTAACGCCATTTAACGTTAGTTTAACGCCATTTAACGTTAGTTTAACGCCATTTACCGTTAGTTTAACGCCATTTAACGTTAGTTTAACGTTATTTAACCTTAATTAAACGCTATTTAACGTTAGTTTAACGCCATTTAACGTTAGTTTAACTTCATTTAACGTTAATTTAACGCTATTTAACGTTAGTTTAACTTCATTTAACGTTAGTTTAACTTCATTTAACGTTAATTTAACGCTATTTAACGTTAGTTTAACTTCATTTAACGTTAGTTTAACTTCATTTAACGTTAGTTTAACTTCATTTAACGTTATTTAAACGCCATTTATCGTTAGTTTAACGCTATTTAACGTTAGTTTAACGCCATTTAACGTTAGTTTAACGTCATTTAACCATAATTAAACGCCATTTAACTTTAGTTTAACGCCATTTAACGTTAGTTTAACGCCATTTATCGTTAGTTTAGCTTCATTTAACGTTAATTTAACACCATTTAACGTTAGTTTAACGCCATTTAACGTTAGTTTAACGCCATTTAACGTTAGATTAACGCCATTTAACGTTAGTTTAACGCCATTTAACATTAGTTTAACGCCATTTAACGTTAGTTTAACGCCATTTAACGTTAGTTTTACACCATTTAACGTTAGTTTAACGCCATTTAACGTTAGTTTAACGTTATTTAACCTTAATTTAACGCCATTTAACGATAGTTTAACGCCATTTAACGTTAGTTTAACGCCATTTAACGTTAGTTTAATGCCATTTAACGTTAGTTTAACG
>NW_024748762.1:0-12719 GCF_018991925.1 Homarus americanus
AGTATTTGTTCTTCCAATATTAAGTACGCTACACTTGCTGGTGTTGAATTTTATTTGCCATTTTTCAGACCACACCTGCAGTTTATTTAGATCCCCCTGTAATGCATTTGCATCCTGCCCTGAATTAATCTGCCGCCCTATTTTGGTGTCATCCACAAACTTGCTTATGTCACTGCTGATCCCAGTATCTAGATCGTTTATGTAGATTATGAACAAGAGTGGGGCTAGTACTGACCCCTGGAGAACCCCACTGGTTACACAGCCCCACTCAGATTTAACACCATCTACGCTGACCCACTGTGTTCTATCGGTGAGCTATGATTTTATCCAATGAGCCTTAACTTTTCTCAGAAGCCTCTGTTGCGGTACTCTGTCAAACGCTTTGCTAAAGTCTAAGTAAATAACATCGTGATTTTCGTCATTATCCACTACCTCGAAGACTTTCCTAAAAAACGTCAGCAGATTTGTTAGACTAGATTTTTCATTTGAAAACCCATGTTGAGAGTTGAAGAATAATTTGTTTTTCTCTAAATGCGATCGGATGTTATTTGCTATAATTGATTCAAGAAATTTCCCCACTACTGACGTCAAACAAATCGGCCGGTAATTTGACGCTGATGCTCTGTCTCCCTTTTTGAATATGGGTACTACATTTGCCTGTTCCACAAGTCTGGCACAACTCCCGTGTCTAATGATTTTGTAAATAAATTCACGAGGGATCCGCTAATCTGTTCGTTACACTCTTTCAAAACTCGAGGGAAAATTTCATCCGGCCCTGGGGATTTTGTCTTTTTTAATTTATTTATCTTCTTAAGAACTTCCTCTTTTCTGATAGTGATTTTCTTTAATTTCTCTTTTTCATTTCCCCGAAATATCAGTTCCACCTCTGGAATTTCCCCTTGAATTTCTTCTGTGAAAACTGATAAGAAGTAGCTGTTTAATGCTTTGCTTATTTTCTCACTATCATCGATCACTTCCTCTTTCTCTGACTTTAAAGGTCCCACTTTGTCCTTGACCTTTGTCTTATATACCTGGACAAATCCCTTGGGATTCGCCTTGGATTCTCTTGCTATCTTGATTTCGTAGTCCCTCTCTGCCTTCCCTACATTTTTCTTAGCATTCCTACATAGTTCATTATACCTATTTCTGAGCTGCTCCTCCCCTCCCTTTAATTTCATATAAATTTCTTTCTTTATTCCTATGTCATGTTTAAGTTTTTTGGTCATCCACCTTGGCTTATTCTTATTTGACCAAATTTTTCTTTATGGTATATTTTGTTCTTTTGCTTAAGTAGTATACTAGTGAATATATTCTAGTCATGATCAATTGTTGTGTCGCCTGTGACCTCACCCGTTCGTACCGGGGACTGACCAGAATGCTCCCAGGCGACCTCACCTAGGTACCTTCTTAACCCCTCATAATCCGCCGATCAAAAGTTTGGGACTCTGATCATATTGTCATTGTTTTTCGTTTCCCAATTTAGGGTGAACTGATTTCTCTGTGGTCACTGTTCCCTAGTTCTTCCCCTATTGTGATATCTCTGATAGCCTAACCTAGCCTAACAAACAACAACATTACAACTACAAACAACAACAGTACAACCACAAACAACGACACTTAAAACTACAAACAACACTACAACTACACAAACAAGAACACTACAACAAACAACAACACTACAACTACAAACAACAACACTACAACAAACATCAACACTACAACTACAAACAACAACACTACAACTACAAACAACAACACTACAACTACAAACAACAACACTACAACTACAAACAACAACACTACAACAAACATCAACACTACAACAAACATCAACACTACAACTACAAACAACAACACTACAACTACAAACAACAACACTACAACTACAAACAACAACACTACAACTACAAACAACAACACTACAACAAACATCAACACTACAACAAACATCAACACTACAACTACAAACATCAACACTACAACTACAAACAACAACACTACAACAAACATCAACACTACAACAAACATCAACACTACAACTACAAACATCAACACTACAACTACAAACATCAACACTACAACTACAAACATCAACACTACAACTACAAACAACAACACTACAACTACAAACAACAACACTACAACTACAAACAACAACACTACAACAAACATCAACACTACAACAAACATCAACACTACACCTACAAACATCAACACTACAACTACAAACAACAACATTACGACTACAAACAACAACACTACAACAAACATCAACACTACAACAACAAACAACAACACTACAACTACAAACAACAACACTACAACCACAAACAACTCTACAAGAACATAAATAAGGAATAACAACAAAACTACAACACTGGCACAAACCCAACCCAACAACACCTGGTAATGGCAAGTACATCCTGTGACTACAACAGTAACATAAGTAAACCACTATAAGATCATAACTACAACACTATAACCACTATCATCATCAATACTACAACACTATAACCACCATAATCACCATTACTACAACACTATAACCACCATCATCACTACATTACTATAACCATCATCATCACTACAACACTATAGCCAACATCATCACTAAAACACAATATAACTACAACATTATGACTATCATCATCACTACAACACTATAACCACCATCATCACAACAACACTATAGCCAACATCATCACTAAAACACAATATAACTACAACATTATGACTATCATCATCACTACAACACAATAACGATCATCACTACAACTATAACGATCGTATTCACTACAACATTATAACCAACATCACTACAACACTATAATCATAATCACGACATCACTATAATCATTATCAATACAACACCATAACCATCACTACAACACCAAAACCATCATCACTGCAACACAATAACCATTATCACTACAACACTATAACCATCATCACTACATCCCTATAACCATCATCATCACTACAACACTATAAATATCATCACTACAACACTATAACCACCATCACTACAACACTATAACCATCATCACTACCACACTATAATCATCATCACTACAACACTATCCACTATCACTACATCACTATAACCAACATCAATACAATGCTATAGCTATCACCACCCTCATTAACCTCATCACTACAACACTATAACCATTAACACTACATCACTATAACCATCATCACTACAACACTATAACCATCATCACAACATCACTATAACCATCATCACTACAACACTATAACCATCATCACAACATCACTATAACCTTCATCACTACAATATTATAACCAACATCAATACAACATTAAAGCTATCACCACCCCCATTAACCTCACTACCACAAATACTATAACCATCATCACAACATCACTATAACCATCATCACTACAACACTATAACCATCATCACAACATCACTATAACCTTCATCACTACAATATTATAACCAACATCAATACAACATTAAAGCTATCACCACCCCCATTAACCTCATCACTACAACAATATAAATCGGCTAACACTACATCACCATAACCATCATCACTACAAATACTCATAACCATCATCACAACATCACCATAACCTTCATCACTACAATATTTATAAACTAACATCATCATAAACACTATCCTTTCATTAAACTCATCACTACAACACTAGAAGCATACACGAATCATCATCACTAGTTAAAACTCTTACCCACTCGGATTGTAATTTCAAACTATCCCTTATTAAGTTTGTAATTTTAAACTCATAAGAAAATAATTATGTCTTCTAATTATTCTAGCTGGGATTACGGTAAACCCAAACCAGAAAATATCCATGGTGTAACTAAGGTGGTCAAGTATTTAGGCAAAGGTGTGTGTGCCTCCGAGTACTTAGTGGAGTAAAAAGATAAACAGGCTGTCCTAAAGTTGGGTGTTCACCAAGAACTTACATGGGTGTTTGAAGAAGTGTACGGACTTTGGTTGTTAGGCGGTGATGGCGGGGCTCCTGTGGTCTACTATTCCTGTCCCACCTGGCCGGCAATTGTCATGTCCTACTGCGGGTCACAAACTTTCGTCATTTTTTTGGAGAATGACCGTGGGTTGAATTTCTGGATACCAGCGTTTATGTCTACCACGAAGAACATATAACAGATACATGACCACGAGATAGTCAATCAAGCGATACCTGCAATAAGTTCTATATACAGGAGAGAACACAAACACCTGTATAGTTTTGTAGGTTCGGTTTACTGGATAAGAGTATGTACACAGAGGTGGGTAGCACTGCTCCCTAGCTAAGCTCTTGGTCAACTACCATAGACGACGTATGGCAAGTGATACATTAGCAGCTTCCATACGTCGCCAGGCACATTAATTAAGCGTGTGGGATATGGTAATAACATTGCCACGCGCTGCTAGCTAGGCTGAATAAATATAAATGGAGCACATACATACTATACATACATAATACATAATCCAGCATACATAATATACATACACTTCCTCCCTACGCTCATAGCAAAGTCTTGAGCGGACCTTTTTTCTGGATCCGTTCTGAGCGTCGAGGACTTCTATCATCGAAGGGTATGGGATTCAACACTGGTGGCGGGGCCAGCAGAAGGGCATTGTTACGGGCGGAGAAACGGCGGTCTTCTCCACCACACGATCACTGGGTAACCGTACCTGTAGTCCTGACCTGCCGAGACCCATGACTACCATTTCTTTGTCCTAACGTAGGGAGGCCGGGTCCCGAACACGACTTGGGTGCCGACATCAACCTGGGAGAACGCGTGGTCGGTGAAGCGGGCGACGACGTCCTGAACACGTTCGGCGGCTCGGCGATCATAATCCCTCTGTCTTTGGCCTGCCACTCCTTGGAGAAGGATTGAGGGGGAGCAGGGACACAAGAACGAAGGGGGCGTCCATACAAAACCTGGGCAGGGGAGCGTCCGGTGTAGTTAGGTGTGTTGCGGAGTTCAAGAAGACCCCGGTCGAAGGCCTCGCAGTCAATATTCCCAAAAGGGGCCACCTTAAGGATGAGGTGCTTCAAAGATTTGACAGCAGCCTCAGCGTGGCCGTTGGACTGCGGGTAATGGGGCGATGACAACACATGCCGGACTCCCCATCGGTCGAGGAACACAGCAAAGTCCCAGCTTGTGAACTGAGGCCCTCCGTCGGTTCGCAGGCGTACAGGAACGCCCACGTCACGGAAGTAGTGGCGGAACTTGCTGATGGTGGCGGCAGACGTCGTGTCATTACCGCCCTTGATGACAACTGGCCAACCAGAGAGACGGTCGACGATAACCAGGAAGGACTTTCCTGACACACAGAAAAAGTCGGCCGACACAGACTCAAAGGGGCGGGTGGGGTTGTCGTCACTCATGAAGGGTACCTGCTGCTGGCTGGGTTGTAATACGTGACGGGGCTTACACACCTGGACAGCATTGGAGATGTCGGGGTCGATGCCAGGCCGGAACACAGTCTGTCGTGCACGTCGTTTGGTGGCCTCAGCTCCACGGTGACTGTCGTGAAGGCGAGCCAAGGCGTGGGGACGTGATGCAGCAGGGAGCAGGGACAACTACCGAAGGAGAGGTGTCACTGGCCAGAGGTGGGGGTAGGGCGGCAGCAGGGTAGTTGCTGCTCCCTTCATGCACCCTGTTGGCGTAATTTACCTCGAGAATCGGTGTTGGGAAGTCCTGGGAGATGATGGCCAACTCTTGACAATGTCTGTAGGACAGCAAGGGAGTCGGGACACCATTATGCACGTCAATCCAGGCCTGACACGACCTGTTGCCAAAGGTGACATGTGCATAGAGTGAACCCAGGGCTGGGGCCATCTGTGAACCATCTGCCGTGACGCAGAGGTCCTCGGGAGGCGGTCCTGGATCGCTTGGAGAGAGCCCCAAGCATCGCAAATGCTGGGGACCGATGACTGTGGCATCAGCGCCGGTGTCGGGCAACATCTGAAGACGGGATGACACACCGCCGTAGGTCACGATGGCGCTGATGTACTGGGGGACTTTGGTCCTGGGATGCGAGGAGTACACCCTCCTAAAATGGGTCGGGCTTTGTCCAGGGTCGTCGTGCCTCTGATTTGGCGACTGTGGGCGGCCCTCACTGGTAGAAGGGCGCTGAAGCTTCCGCCGACGCTGTCCCTGGGGTTCGTGGGTAGGGCAACACTTGTCATAGTGGCCCAGACGACCGCACACATTGCACTGTACGTACTTAGCTGGGCACCGCACTGTGAGCGACCAGTGGCCCATACGGTCACAACTGTTGCAGGTAGACTGAGCAGCTGGACATACCTGTGTTCCGTGCTGCTTACCACAGTTGTTGCAAAATGAACCGGGCGTGGACGTGGTGGGCGAAGGCGTAGGAGCAGACTTCTTGTCCTTCTTGTACCGGGAAACAGCGCGTACAGCTGTAGGGGGCGCTCGGATGGCAGAGGTGGCACACCTGGCAGCCTCATAGGAGCGACATATCGTCAACACATCCTGAAGAGAAGAGGAAGAGTCGAGGGAGGTGAGGCGTTGGACAAGCTCCTCGTCCTTAACACCCATCAGGATCACCTGCTTCAACTGGGTCTCCTCGCACTGCTGGTGGTGGCCTAAACATATATCTACCTCTTCCGAGGCTCCCTTAAGACGTACATAAAAGGCGTCAAAAGTCTCACCTTCCATCTGTCTGCAGCTAAACAATTCCCTCCTGCGCAGAGCTTCATTCTGCTGTCCTTGGATGTGCCGTTGTAGAATGTCCAGTACCTCCTCTACAGACAGCGAAGAGGTTAGGCACCAACGTATGTTCTAACATCATTGAACTTCCACGACAGCACACACCAACAGATTTGTTTCAGTTCATATCAGACAAACTCTGGAGATCCACCATTAAAGTTACAATCAGCCCACCGTCGCCGCCATATTCGCGAAAAGTCTGAATGAGCATCAGTCGCAAGATGGGCAGTTGGAGCCAAGGCTTAGGGGGCCAGTAAGGAAGAATGATGAGGCATTCCGAACCATTCAGGGCACCAGAGCCAGGGGCTTAACAGTGAGACAAGGCTTCAAACCGTCCTCCATCTCCGGTCTTCAGCTCCTTCCGTGCTCATCTGCCAGAACGTCTAAGCCCATCTCATATTCTCATCTCTCATAAATTTCATTAAGGCAATTATCTCTGGAGATAACGCTGAATGTTGAGGTGAAGGGCTGCGCGATGTTGTGGGAGCTGGGCCGGCCTGGTCATCCATCTCTGGGGGACTATCATCCGCTTGACTCATCCAGGCGCTGGGTCCACGGCTACGTAAGGCATGAGACATAACTACTTTATCTGTGTACTGTGTCTTAGATCAGTGTTGACCGGTCAGCCCGTCGTATCAAAAAGATTTCAGACAAAAAATTTAATTCAATACACAGATAAGTAGGTTATATATATAAAATATATATAATGAAGCCGCGCGGTCAGCAAGTGTTAGTACATGTATGTGTGTATGTCTCAGGCAGGCAGAGCGTCTCGCCCCAGCTGTGAGGGGGGGGGTGGAGGCGGCGCTGTGAGGGAGGGGGGTGGAGATAGGAGTAGCTCAGTCGCTCTCTGTAAACGGTCAGAGGAGGGTGCGCTGAGCTCTACACCCCACAAATGCCCAGAACATGCCGTATACCTTGGAAATCCGTTCGAACAAGGTCACACATGAATGGCACGAAACACACAATGCACTAAACACTTCACAGAAAATCACTGTCACTGACACTGCTCAAAGTTGCGAAATTCTTCGAGGGATGACGCGGGGTTGACCCAAGGCGGGGATCCATCAGCCGGCTTTCCACAAACTTGCACCAATCACTCGTAATAATCCAGTAAAACTACGCACTGCGCCATGTTAGGTATTCTGGGTAATAAGTTCTATATACAGGAGAGAACACAAACACCTGTATAGTTTTGTAGGTTCGGTTTACTGGATAAGAGTATGCCACCAGAGGTGGGCGCAGCACTGCCCCTCAGCTTTCAAGGTCCTGGTCAACTACCATAGACGACGTATGGCAAGTGATACATTAGCAGCTTCCATACGTCGCCAGGCACATTAATTAAGCATGTGGGATATGGTAATAACATTGCCACACGCTGCTAGCTAGGCTGAACAAATATAAATGGAGCACATACATAATATACATACATAATACATAATCCAGCATACATAATATACATACACAACCTAATGTATTTTTGTTGAAAACATCAAAATCAGCTTGTACCTCTGAATTTCTTACTTTACGTCTCCAAGAGATCTTTATATAATATATTGTAATTTACAAATATGTTCAAACACATTGTTCTACGTAACGCAGCACAGCAACGGTTAGTGGAGGCGAGAAAAGCGGCACGAGACGCCGAGGTACGCCGGGCCAGGGCCTGGAGAGACAAACAATTGAAGGCCAACTTAGCCACGAAGCTGTCTACCCCAAAATCTCTAGGCCAAGATAACAAGTCTAAAGGAATCTTAAAGGAGTGGAAGCGTCTGGGCTTCACTGTGTTACCTGTATTCACTTTTGAAGATATAAAGGATTTTCAATTTGTAAAAAAACTGGGGAAGGGCTCTCACGGCACCGCTAGCCTCGTTGAATGTGACGAAACAAATTTTGTTTTAAAACTCGCCGCTATGCATGAAAACGTCGACAATTATGAACTGGAGGCAAAGTTACATATGATTGCTGGCGGAGCAGGCGGTACCCCAGTCCTTGTGGGTCTGTGTAGGAAGCCCCTCGCTCTCTTAATGTCGTTCGTCGGGCACCAAAACCTTGGGGAGTATATTTCACAAAACCCACCGGATACCAGGGCTCTATATAATATTCTCTTCTCTGTCGCTTACGAGCTACAAAAACTGAATGAAAAAAAAATTATACACAATGATCTTAAACCCGATAACATCTTAATACAGGATATGGGTAATGGAATTAAAATAAATATCATAGACCTAGGTCTGAGTGGCATCTCTGGCCGTCACTTGTCCGTGAACCCCGAAGATGAGAAGACATATCCTTGGATGTGCCTCCTCTTATTCCGGGGAGGAACCTGCAGCCCCGCCACCAATCTGTACTCCTTCATCTATTTTGTGGAGAGTTGCATGGATTCCGTTATCGCCGACAGTACTGTGAAAGAAGCCGTGGTGAGGCTCATCGCCGACACAAAAAGGCGAATAGTCGACAACGAGAACTGCCCCGACTACCCAAGTGTGCTTGCCGACTTAAAAGAAATTTTAAAAGCATGAATGGTGCCACTACGTTCATCCGTATAATAAAACATTTTTAAAATCAAGGTATTTTTATTTTTTTATGGTTCCTTATTATTATTATTATTGTTATTATTATTATTATTATTATTATTATTATTATTATTATTATTATTATTATTATTATTATCTGCTGACGGTTTTTAGGAAAGTCTTCGAGGTAGTAGATAAAGACGATAATTACGATGTTATTTACTTAGACTTTAGCAAAGCGTTTGACAGAGTACCACATCAAAGGCTTCTGAGAAAACCTAAGGCTCCTGGTATCGAGGGGAAAGTTTTAAATTGGATAAAATCGTGGCTCACCGATAGAACGCAGAGGATCAGCGTAGATGGTGTTAAATCTGAGTGGGGCCGTGTAACCAGTGGGGTTCCCTCGGGGTCAGTACTGGTCCCACTCTTGTTCATAATCTATATAAACGATCTAGATACTGGGATCAGCAGTGACATAAGCAAGTTTGCGGATGACACCAAAATAGGGCGGCAGATTAATTCAGGGCAGGATGTAAATGCACTACAGGAGGATTTAAATAAACTGCAGGAGTGGTCAGAGAAATGGCGAATGAAATTCAACACCTGCAAGTGCAGCGTACTTAATATTGGTAGAACAAATACTGATAATGTATACAGCCTTAACAACATCAACCTAGAGAACTCGACTTGTGAAAGAGACTTAGGGGTACTTGTAAGCCCAGACCTACGGGCCTAGAAAACAGGGTAAGTAATAATAGTGCAGAGGTCTTATTGCAACTATATCTTGCGCTAGTTAGGCCGCACTCGATTATGCGGTTCAGTTCTGGTGCCCCTATTATAGAATGGATATTAATTCACTGGAGTCGGTGCAGCGAAGAATGACGAAAATGATTCCGGGACTTAGAAACCTTCCATGTCAAGATAGGTTAAAGAAACTAAACTTACATTCCCTAGAAAGACGAAGAGTGCGGGGAGATATGATAGAAGTATTTAAGTGGGTGAAAGGAATCAATAAAGGAGATATAGATAAAGTTCTTATAATATCCGAGCAGGATAGGACTCGGAGCAACGGATTTAAGTTGGATAAGTCTAGGTTTAGGAGGGAAATAGGAAGGAACTGGTTCACAAATAGGGTGGTGGACGAGTGGAACAAGCTTAGCAACTTTGTAGTAAGTGCGGGAACGCTGAAGAGTTTTAGATAGAGGAGTGGTGGTAACCTCGATGAGCTGCCACGCACAGTGCCAACCGCCTGGCTGCAAACTCCTATGTTCTATAGTCCATACGACGTTACCATTTTATCAATTCCATCACCACTACCATCAACATCATCACCACCATCACCACCACCACCATCACCACCAATCAATCAACCCCAACCACCCACCCACCACCATCACCACCACACCATCACCATCCACCATCACCATCACCACCACCATCATCATCACCATCATCATCACCACCACCATCATCACCACCATCACCAACACCACCATCATCACCACCATCACCACCACCATCATCATCACCATCACCACCACCACCACCATCATCACCACCACCATCACCACCACCACCATCATCACCACCATCACCACCACCATCACCACCACCATCATCACCACCACCATCACCACCACCACCACCATCACCACCACCATCACCACCACCATCACCATCACCACCATCACCACCACCATCACCGTGACTCAGGTGAGTCAACAATCAATACATCTTGTGTTATTGGCCATCAGTCTCTTGTTCTTTACCTGGTGGTCTGCTTAATGACCCGCACACCTGGTCGTGAATGATGCCGCTGGTCGCTCATCTCCCTCTACAAGACAGTGCTAAGCCACCACAACAACACAAGACGAAATTCATAGCTTACAGTACTGGTGAAATGAACCTTAATGGCCATGCTGTTGATACTATATTTGTTAACTCGGTACACATATGTATGCTCACACAAGACAGTGATAAACAACACACTAATTTAGGGCGAAGTTCTTACTGAATATTATTGGGTTTTTACCTTTCGTGGTCATGTTTATAGGTAAGCTGTTTATGCAGACTGGACATATACACCTCCTGCATACAGTGCTATCCAACAAACACTCTTAAAACGAAACTCCTATCAATACCAATCGTAAACTAGACCTTAAAGACATTGCCGAATAGGTCAATATCCCTCCCACAGATAGTGGTAACCAACAAGACCAATTTAGGGTTGAATTCCTAGGCTACACTATTGATATATTGACCCATCTCGAACCTGTTATGCCCGGATGGTGTAAATATTGGACCCTGGGTGAGAGAGAGAGAGAGAGAGAGAGAGAGAGAGAGAGAGAGAGAGAGAGAATATTATACACAGTACCATGAAATATACAATGACTTTTCTTTTATAATTACGGTGGATCCTGCATAGGCCTATACATTATGACTAGGCCTGAGTTATTTCAATCTAACTCGAATATTACACTAAGAAAAAATACGTTTTATAAGTTTATACATTAATAACATTGTAACAAGTAACGTCATATTACAGTTAACTCATTTATTGACCTATTACTGAGATGAGACCTTGTTGGACAGACCTTCCTGCCAGGGGTCTAGTGTGGCTCAATCAAGGCTGCTCCATCTCCTCAACAGACGCTACGGACACTGTACTGTATACCAGCGTCAGGGTGGGCACTACCTGGGGTCCACACACACACACACTCTCTCTCTCTCTCTCTCTCTCTCTCTCTCTCTCTCTCTCTCTCTCTCTCTCTCTCTACAGGCAAGGTTGGGGCCCCCTGGGACATCTTCCGTGACACATTTGATCGTTTAAATATTTCATGAAGTTTCGACACAGTTGACGGCTTACCATCTGTTAGGGTGTGTGTGTGCGCAGCTAAAATCCCCAGAATAACACACCACAACACACCACACCACACCACACCACCACAACACACCACACCACACCACGCACCACACACCACACCACACCACACCACCACACCACGCACCACACCACACCACCACACCACGCACTACACAACCACACACCACAACACACCACACCACACCAACACACCACACCACCACACCACAGAGTTAAAATCCCACAGCCATTAAAAATAACAGTTATCGGCTACCTGATATATAGTGTTATACTCAGATCACAATCACACCTTAATAACAGTAATAACATTGACTTATGGACCAACAATCACACATGAGATTGTATATACTGCCTCGCCGGTTGTTCAGTGTTATGTTTTATTTGTTGTTGTTGTTGATGTCTTGTCGTTGTTATGGAGCTTCAGATTATAATACTACCAACCTTCTCTGTTATGTGGAATTGTAATACAACTTTTTTTTATCATTTAGGAGAAAAAAATCACACAGGACTGCCAACACTACCACAAGACACGTAACATAACCACACACAGGGCTGCCAACACTACCACAACACACGTAACATA
>NW_024748763.1:0-9775 GCF_018991925.1 Homarus americanus
AGTTGTATATCTGTAACCGTTGGTTGTGTATGTTACAGTTGGTTCTGTATCTGTAACAGTTGTTGTGTATCTGTTATAGTTGGTTTGTGTATGTATCAGTTGCTTGTGTATCTATTTACAAAGTTTGGTTGTGTATATCTGTAACCGTTGGTTGTGTGTATCTGTAATATAATGAGTGATTGTCAGACCAAACCTTACAGCCCAGAATTATGTCACATATAACAGCAAGTACACCACAGACCTCGTGGTACCACCGCATTCCAGGTTGACACACCTCAGGTCGACCCTAGGGACTTGACCTGGCCCGCTAATGACATGAGCCGGTGACCTACAACCGCACCTAGCCAAGACACCTGGCCAGGACCACACCTGCACACAATTATCCAGATCAAACCAGTTTAGTGTTAATTGTTAGAGGTCAGAAGCCGGCTGGGCCGACCCCATATAAAGGCCCTACAGTCCCGTCCACGGGCTTTCCATATTCGGCATTCGAGATTCGATATTCGAGATTCCATTCGGGATTCCATTACGATTCTCATTCTGGTTGCTGTCATCTCTCTCCCGTTCGGGTCGTCACTCGGTTCACTAAGCAGAGTCACGCACGTCCCCTCCCCAGGTCGGGAGGGAGACCTCCCGACTGGACCACGGCATCGTCAGCTAAGCAGACTCTCCCTGTGATGGAGGCAGCCCAGCCAAGCATTCACTGGGCCTACGTCAGGGTACACGTGAGTCTTGTCAGAACGTCCTAGGGTGAGTTACCTACTGTGGGAAGTGTATTCATTCAGGTGTGTCCGAGAGTCAGTGTCAAGTAACGTAAAGCATGATGTGTTAGTACCCCGATATAATAGTGATATTAATGTGTCCATGTCATTGAGTGAATTAATAAATAGTTGCATCGAAGAGGTGTTTAACAAGTTGTCCCTTTAAGAAGTGATATATGTGTATTGACATACGAGATAAGATAAGCGTAGTGACGCTGTGCAAATAACATCCAGGCCACGCTACCAAGTTTCCTATCTTTACATGCCTACTCTCTCTATTCTTACTTATTTATATTCCTCCTCTCTTTTGTGAGTTTCGTAGTCATTACATTGGCGGCAGCGAACTATGACGTTAACCCACGCTCCCCTCGTCCCTTGTTATTGGTAACAGTGTACTTAACGTAAACCCATGCCTTCCCTCGGTTAGCCATAACACCTGGCTCGTTAGTTCAAAAGTGCGTAATAAGAAGTTCCTGCGTAGTAGCGTGAAAAGTGTCCTAGTGTGTCATCTTTACAGCTCAAGTCAATGTCTCTCGTCGTGGTATGTGCGAATTTTTGATAGAAATATGTTCAGTGCTTAACGTAATTTCTCAGTGTCACCCGCGATCTGTGACATTCTCAGTAGCCCAAGTGCAGTTTGATTGTTGGTCAGTGTTAAATGTAGCCATTGTGTTTTAGTGATGAAAGCGGTGACTGTACTAACTGTTATAACTTAACATGTCTTTTAACCTACATCCTCCTCCCTGTCCTAATCCTTACCTCACCCTCCTTACCCTTCCTCCCATCCCTGCCCTGCCCTGCCCCGCCCCTCCGTTCCGTGCACCTCCCCGCCCCGTGAAGCCTAGGTCTGGCCCGATCAACCGCGCCTCGGCTCCTCCCCACCTCACCCGCAACGCACCAGCCTGGCTGGGCCTGGCCAGCCTCGCCTCGCCCAGCGCCGCCCTGCCTCGCCCCACCCCGCTCGGGTGACCTCACGTCCTTCTGACCTGCCCCGCCGCTTGACCACACTAATCCCCCGTCTTTTGTCCCGTAAGCTGTGTGTTGATGATGATGGTTAATATGAAGTAATATTGCGATGAATGCAGAGCTTCACTCAGTGTATTTTTATGCTATTATGATTTGTGATGTACTCTTTGACGCGCAGTGATAAATGATATTTAGTGTAGTGCGCAGAGCTTCACTCCCCGACCCAGCCTGATGAGAACATTGTCGTGACGGAAATGATAGTTGCCAAACATTGACCTATCGTATAAAGTAAACTTTTTTTTTGCGAATGCACTTCCAACTAATCCATCACCCCTTTAGGATTGTTTCTCTGTCAAATGTCACACACAGTACCACCCATGGCCAGCCGGACGTCAACCACAGTACATACGAGCAGAGAAGAACCAGCATGATGAAAGCAGCGTGATGAATGCAGCGTGGTGAAGGCAGCACGAAACCCACCACACACCACGTCACTTCTTTCAAGTCCTCCCTTGGTATAGGATTAAGAAGATTTTATATTTTTCTACTTTAGGAAGTAAGGAGTGTGGAATGGATCGCCACACAACGAACCCTGGTGAGCCCAGCTAGGGAGGGATTCACCACTGTGGAAGGTGTAAGACAGGACGGTCTTTGGTCTCGCCGACACTCACGTACGGAGGGCGAGCCTTGGTCCGCGGAACCTGCCTTACGAGTCATCTAAGGAGACGACAGCCCAAACAGTGGACCGGCTCATCCCGGCCGGAGAGGGCCGACGGCAGATGAACAGAAAATCGTCTGGAATATGTTGAAAAAATGATGATGTTGCAGAGAAGAAATGCAGATGAAGCAGAAAAATTCATCTGGAATATGACGGAAAACGAAGATGTATAAAGAAACTCAGATGGAGCAGAAAAATTCATCTGGAATATGACGGAAAACGAAGATGTATAAAGAAACTCAGATGGAGCAGAAAAATTCATCTGGAATATGAAAATGAAGATGTATAGAGGAAGAACGCAGATGGGACAGAAAACTCGTCTGGAAGAGTATGGAAACCAGGAGGAAGTGAGAAGAAGTCAGAAGGTGTGGAGAAACAACCTACAAGGTGCGGTATGTGAAGGAAGAAGACAGAAGACAGAAGATGTGCTATGTGAAGAAAGAAGACAGAAGATGTGCTGTCCTGACATCACAAGAAAGCCGATGATGAAGGACCAACCGACTACAGCTGCTGAGCTGCCGCCATCCCCTGTTTTTCAGATACCAGCCGGATGGAAGACGTGAGCTATGCCGGACCCAACTAATGTACTGATGTTGTTGATGTATAATAAAAAGATATCAATCCCCTAATATGTGAAGTAGGAACATTTTTTGTGTATTTTGAAGTATTTTCTCTGATTTTGTTGATGTTTACTACAAAGAATGTTTTTTTTTAGTCT
Organism: Homarus americanus; assembly: GCF_018991925.1. Lineage (NCBI taxonomy): Eukaryota > Metazoa > Arthropoda > Malacostraca > Decapoda > Nephropidae > Homarus > Homarus americanus. The sequence continues at coordinate 3,164 of NW_024748763.1, forward strand.
CACTTTTTTCTATGAGTTCATTTGATCAATGTCTTGGACTATGAAACACGATGTTGTAGCTATATTACTGACTGAGATGAATTATTATTTTGACATGGGCTGATAAAGAAATGTAACACCTGTTATTGTTTGTAGAATGTGATTTGCAAGGTTGCCTCGGACACTATGCTACATATGAAGGATTTTTTCATTCTATGTTCACTTGCTATGTTTCCTTTTTCTCCTGGCATAGAAGCTTTGATCTTGGCGGGAGGTATAGTGAGCTTTGTCAGATCAAACTAGCGCCAGTAGAAAAACATACACCTATGAGATTGTTGTTTGTAAATGTGAAACTATGTTATCGCCCCAGGGATTATCTTTGACACCACACGTGATGTTGCTGTCTATATGTGGCATCAGTCTCTGTGATGAAGCTTTGGTCTTGGCGGGAGGTGTAATGAGTGATTGTCAGACCAAACCTTACAGCCCAGAATTATGTCACATATAACAGCAAGTACACCACAGACCTCGTGGTACCACCGCATTCCAGGTTGACACACCTCAGGTCGACCCTAGGGACTTGACCTGGCCCGCTAATGACGTGAGCCGGTGACCTACAACCGCACCTAGCCAAGACACCTGGCCAGGACCACACCTGCACACATCCAGATCAAACCAGTTTAGTGTTAATTGTTAGAGGTCAGAAGCCGGCTGGGCCGACCCCATATAAAGGCCCTACAGTCCCGTCCACGGGCATTCAATATTCCATATTCGATATTCGATATTCCATTACGATTATCATTCTGGCTGCTGTCATCTCTCTCCCGTTCGGGTCGTCACTCGGTTCACTAAGCAGAGTCACGCACGTCCCCTCCCCAGGTCGGGAGGGAGACCTCCCGACCAGACCACAGCATCACCAGCTAAGCAGATTCTCCCATAGGAGGCAGCCCAGCCAGCACCCACTGGGCCTACGTCAGGGTACACGTGAGTCTTGTCAGAACGTCCTAGGGTGAGTTACCTACTGTGGGAAGTGTATTCTTTCAGGTGTGTCCGAGAGTCAGTGTCAAGTAACGTAAAGCATAATGTGTTAGTACCCCGATATAATAGTGATATTAATGTGTCCATGTCATTGAGAGAAGTAATAAATAGTTGTATCGAAGAGGTGTTTAACAAGTTGTCCCTTTAAGAAGTAATATATGTGTATTGACATACGAGATAAGATAAGCGTAGTGACGCTGTGCAAATAACATCCAGGCCACGCTACCAAGTTTCCTATCTTTACATGCCTCCTCTACTCTCTATTCCTACTTATATTTATATTCTTCCTCTTCTCTGTTTATTTCGTCATTATAACAAAAAAAACAACAACAACAACAACAACAACAAATAAAACAACAACAACAACAACAACAACAAATAAAACAACAACAGCAAGAACAAATAAAATCAAATGTAAACAAACAAAACAAACAAAATAAACAAACAACAAACAACAAATAACAACAAACAACAAATCAAATCAACAACAACAACAAATACCAAATCAACAACAACAACAAACAACAAATAAATAACAACAACAACAACAAGTAATACCAATAGTTAATAATGCACGCTATTAATAATAATAATAATGCTATTAATATTAATAATAACGTTAATAATAATAATAATAATAATAATAATAATAATAATGTTAATAATAATAATAATAATGTTAATAATAATAATAATAATGTTAATAATAATAATAATAATGTTAATAATAATAATAATAATAATAATAATAATAATAATAATAATAATAATAATAATAATAATAATAATAATAATAATAATAATAAAGAAATACAAAAAATAGAAAAGATCAATAGTGAGAAACGATATTTGTATGTTGTGTTGCCAAAGTAAGAGAAACAATTGAAACCCTGTAATTGTGTCTAGATGAGGCAGAAAGTCTGTTCAGCAACCTGGGACTAGAACACAATTTTCGTGATGCCATATAGCAGCAGGGTCTACCATTAGACAACACATTATGCTTCCTATGTCTTCCCAGGCGGTAGTACTTCCCTGTTTGATAGCTGCGTACTATCTACTTCAACTACACCTTTAAAAAGCACTAGTTAGATTACACCTGGAATATCCCCAAATTCCATTTAACACTACATCAACAAAAAATATATTCAAAATATAAGCAGTGCAAAACTTAGCCGAATTCAGACCATCGTATACACAAACTGCCAGCGACTTGCATACAGATCATAACATATCCACAATCAACATCAGAACGCATAATGAAGCAATAGCAATATGGGGAAAACTCCAAGGATTAGAGGACCCCATACTACAACAACTAACGCAAAAACATATTACCACAACACATAGATGGTGGCTAAAGAGCACAATAAACGATTAGAACCAGAACCAATATATACTCAATAAAAATTAATATACTAAAAAATTACAAAATGAAAAAGATGCGATACCTCCTTAAGACACATAAAGACTGGAGTCCCCCCCCCAAAAAAAATTCCATAAAGTTACTTTAGTTTAGCTTAGCTTAGCTTAGCTTGCCTACCTTTGCCGAAGTGGACGTGCGGGAGTGCTGCTCCTGACACACATAACCCCGTCCTTACAAGGTGGATAGCCCAACTGCTTTCAATCTCCCATTGTAATTCCCATTTCCTAACGTTACCTTCCTCCTACACCTTCTGTCATCTTCAGAGCTAACGGCTCTCTTCTCTATATCTCTCCTACTTTTTATATTTTCTCTGAAGATGCTCTGTGTAGCCTGAAATTGAGAGTAATAAAGTCAGTGTCGAGGGTTTAGAACTTTAGATGTTAACGCCCTCTGATTCTTTTCAAGATTATTGTCAGGTGGAACACTCACTTTCACCAAGGATATTGAACACGCTGAATGATATATGTAACGGGAGTGCCGGACTGTCAGTCAGAAGAGATGTCGGGAGTGTAGACATTAGATGTGAAGCGTGGGGTCATGTATAGCAACACGGAACAGGTTGTAAATAGGGGTCTTCTCATCGACAAAAATGGCGCTGGAGAGCAAGTATCCTCCTAACCGGCACAGGTACAGTACTTGAGAGGAACAGCACAGAGGCTAGGGCTGGCAGCGTCCAACCTGGAGTGCTTACATACAGGGCTAGGAGTGCAGCCGCTCACACCAACGTGACCATGAATAAAAAGAGCTGCAATATTTTTTTTTTCTCCGGGAATTAGCCCACCCGGGCACAGATCAAACGACCCACAATGGGGCCTGGGGGGCGAAAAAAACAGGAACAGAAAGAAATTAAAAATAGAGAACAAAATGGTTATACTGTGTTAATCTACACCACGAAGATACCGGAAAACCAGCTTTTTAAAGTGAGACAGATTGTATAAGTATGGAAACACAGAAGAAGGCAGAGCATTCCACAGTTTGGCTGTGTGAGGAAATAAGGAGGTACTATAACGGGTTATTCTCGTGTGACCGACACCCACAGAGAAACGGTGGGCACCGCGGGCAAGACGTGTGTTATGAGCCCACGGCCTTTCCGGCGGTATACAGGATACCAAATCCACCGAACATTGCCCGTTAAAGTACCTGTAAGAGAGAGAGAGTGAAGCAACAATGCGGCGAAGAGAAAGGGAAGAGAGATTGTCGACTAAAGGAGGAGAGTTAATAAGACGAAATGCCTTTGATTCCACCCTATCTAATAGTTGGACAGAAGAAGAGCCACCCCAGATATGAGAGCAGTACTCCAATTTAGGACGAATGAATCCCTTATATACTTGGAGCAACTGCTCAGGAGTGAAGTAGCTACGGCATCTGTACAGCATTCCCAACTTTCGGGAGGCAGCTGTAGTTATACTAAGCATGTGTGATTTCCAGGACATATTGGACGAAAAGGTGAGGCCTAACATATTTATTTCAGAATTTGGCAGGATGATAGCGTCCTGAAATGTAATTGGTGGGAGATCGTCTAATACAATATTTTTAGAATATTATCCTATTAAATTGGTAGTAAGGGTCAATATGCCATTACATTTGCAAGATTTATACACACTAAGTTGTACATACATAATAATTAACAAACATATTACACAAGGTACTCTTAAGACACAAATAACACCATAAACACCAAACGATATGGAATACTCACAGGTTGCAGGTGACTAACTGGGACAAAGGAAGGGGGCCAAGTGACCAGCCATAGGCGATCACACCCCGCACTATGACTCGGTTCAAGAGACCCATGACCAACATCTTCATATGCAGAGAACAAACCCAACACTGAACAACACTATACCAATAATCATTGAACTGGAATATAAAACCCTTACAGTCACCTCAACCCCATTATATATATATATATATATATATATATATATATATATATATATATATATATATATATATATATATATATATATATATATATATATATATATATATAATCAACACCTCACCCTGCCAGGATTCGAACCCACGATCATATAATTGTGACCGGGGAACGTTACCTCTGAGCCACCAGGACACTAAAAGCAGTCCTAGACTCTGTTATATTTCACACAAAGCCTGTTCAACGAGCTTATGGCGCCGTGAACCTCAAATGGGGACCACCCGTGCCTCTTAGGTGATCAGAGCAACGTTTTACCAAATCCGGCTTCGAAACACGAGGATCCATATATATTACATTAGCCCAATAAGGCACGCGGACTTCTACATATAATCAACACCTCACCCCGCCAGCATTCGAACCCACGATCATATAATTGTGACAGGGGAACGTTACCTCTAGGCCATGTTACGACCCTGACATATTTTTCTATTTTTTTATATAACATGTTTCCATGTTGTTCCATATTATTCCTGTAATGATGTGTTATATTTACTATTATATAATCTAGTCACCTTACCCTGTGCTGTTAAGGTTTTAACTGTTATTATTTGTTCAAGCCCATCTTATTTCTTCATTTAGTATTGTCACAAGCATTTCTTTGTTTCTCTAACGACCATCTGCATCGTTAAACGACCCATGTTTCACGGGAGGGTCGCATTGGCGCCAGAGCCGACTCTATACAGTATGGAGTTTAGTCCAGTCCCTCTTGTCATTCAGTTCACGTTCTTTTGAGTGACACCCGTCACCTGTTACTTCCTTTATTTTATTACTGTTTTGTTCCTGTCGCCACCAATGTGGTATATCTATGTGAGTACCTATTTATGTCTCTTATGTGTCCACCAGTGTTTGCTTAGTTACATTTAAGTAATTCAGTGTTGTTTCACGATAGTTAATTTCAGTGTTAGTTATTTTATATGTTTATGCATTGTTAACGTAATCCAATGCTTTAATTTTATTCTTTTGATATTTCGATGTTTCAGTATCATTTGTGTCTTAAAAGTTTCGATAGTGAATCAATTTGTTGTGACAGCCTACGAGGCTCTTTACTGTGTTAATGTTCAATTTAATTAAATTCTTAAAGGTTTACTTTATTTATTTTTATTCCTTTTTAATTTACTTCAATTATTTTTTGTTTGGTTAACCCTAGAACTTTGGATATTAAAGTAAATTAAGAGACGGCGAAACAGTTTTGGCGACCTTGCCAGGATTCACTAACGACCTTTTGACACTTGTGATATTCTTTTTGTGTTTTTTTTTTTATTATTTCTTAACTAGCCATCATGTTTGGAGATAGTGTAGATGTTAGCTTAAGAGAAGACCACAGTGAAGCTAGTCAAGTTAACATAGCTGAGTCACGTTCAGTGAATGATGAATTTCGCCTTCTCGAGTCACAAATAAAATTGAAAGAAATTGGAATACGTCAGGCGGAAGCTGAAGCTATAGCAAAAAGATGTGGGATATGTCAGGCGGAAGCTGAGGCTAAAGCGAGAGAAGCTGAAGCTAAAGCGAAAGAGGCAGATTCAGAAAACTTGCGACTGCGTATACAGCTCGGTCAGAGTAACCCTTCTAGTTCCGATGGCCTCACCCCCAGATCTAGTTTTTCTCATTTTGATCCAGCACGTGCTGCTAGGCTAATGCCCACGTTTTCAGAGGGAACAGTTGATGAGTTTTTCATTGCTTTCGAGAGACTTGCTACTACTTTAAAGTGGCCTATAGAGTTTTGGCCCATTTTGCTTCAGCAGGCGTTTACAGGTAAGGCTCTGTGTGTTTTTTCGTCTTTTACAGACAGTGACGCTAAGGATTATTTATGTATTAAATAAGGAAGTCTTAAAGGCTAATGCCTTTGTTCCTGAAGCGTACAGACAACGCTTCCTTGGCCTCCGTAAGAAGGCAGAGCAGACCCACCTTGAATTTGCTAGGAGTAAAAGAGAGGTATTCTCAAAGTGGTTACACTCCAAGGAAGTGAGTGATTTTGAATCCGTGATTGAGTTAATGCTCACAGAGGAATTTTTTAGAACCATCGACGAAGAGGTTACCTTATACTTATTAGATAGGGTATTTTGTACTATTGAAGAGGCTGCTAAGCCTGCTGATGGATTTGTTTTGAGCCATGGTAGGACTAACAAAGATGTTATGCCCCCACAGGTTCAAAGGACTTTTAATCCCTCTCTCCACAGAGCGAGACAAGGGAATACTAACAAAAGTAATTTTGTGCGTGACAGGAAGAGCTGGA